>NW_017534630.1:742871-795440 GCF_001853355.1 Bactrocera latifrons
ATATAACCCTATATCTGACTCTTTTAGTTTTAGGACTTACAAACAACCGTTATGTGAACAAAACTATAATACTCTCTTTAGCAACTTTGTTGTGAGAGTATAAAAATTGAATTTTCAGAGTATGGATTGAGACATAGAAAAGTCTATAAGGAAGATTTTCTAAAATTTCGGTTAAATCGGTTCAGTAGAACCTGAAAATCGTTTGTTAATTTATAAAAAAATTCAGTTTAGCGAAAACTCGAACCAGTTTGATCCAGGGGATCCAGAAATACCTATTATACCAAATATTTCAGAAAAAAATGTATTTATAAAAAACCTTTCTTGAAATCTATTCTTGGATAGCTAAGCTTAAAAAAACTTGTTATTACATAACTATGCCATTGCATAACTGCGTATTATGCGTAAAAAGTATATCTAGTCAAACGGTTCAAAAAAGCTGAAATATTTTTAAAATTGTGGTGTTTTAAAAAAGTTGATATTTACTCCAGATTTACTACTATGAGCAAAAAATAGTAGGATAATCGTACAGCATTATTACACAGACATTAACGAGACGCTATTTTTGAAAAGATTGAGTGACTTTTCTTAGGCCTAAACAGTCTTTGAAAATGGTTTTCACTGATCCTTCTGATATCCCAACGATGTCAGTAAGATTTCTGATTATTAATCCTAGATAATCAAGCACCAATTTTATTTTATTTTATTGACGTGTTGATCATCAGTTATTGCTGATGGCCGTCCTGGACGGGGTTTTTACGATGACAAATAATTATTTCCGAAGGCTTTTTCAACATTCTGAATATTTATGCAAGAGAAGTTTGATTCTACACCCAAAATTTATTGAATAATTTCGCTCAAGGTAAAAGTCGTCGAATGCCAGTAATGTAATTTAGAAAGACAATACCAAGCTCGAAGAAATAATATTTCGACTAATTGGTTTTTGCGCGTAATTTAAATTGAAGAGCCTTACTATTTTTGGCCCATAGTAGTAGGTCACGTTTGGGTTACTTAAGTTTCTATTAGGTGTGCTCCTTAAGCATACAATTTACTATATTCAAACCAGGCCAGAAAAGGCTTTCAGCTTAGTATTAACTATCGTTTCATCCAACTTCTCTCACTTATACAACTTTATCTTTTCATTCATGGAAATTAGAAAGTGAGTCGGAAAAGAAATCAAAAAATTATTCAAATACAGCGATTTTGATAGTTGGGTACACTCAATGAGATTCAAAATTTAATTTCAAAAAACATATGTCTAAATATTTACTAACTTCTATGTACTTTATGAGTTCATATACATAAATATGCAATGTTGCCATTTATAATATTGTTAGCCACTTCTGGTAAAAAAAACCCCTACCAAACATTAGACTTATCGTCTGATCGATCATGCCTTATCGGCCGAACAGCGAAAATTAATTTATAACTTACAACAAAGTGAACTAACAGCGCTGGCTGTAATTATTTAAGAAATTTATGAGCACTCGGCCAAGCTGCAAGACCAAACTGGGAGCGCACGCACCAAAGAGCTAACAAACTTTGCGCATTTCAATACAAAAACCAAAAATGTTCAGCATGAATTTACAGCAACAAGCACAGAAAATTTGGAGCATTAAATGGATTAACGCTGGCCCAAATAAGAGTGCAACAAAACGCTTAGATTTCGCTTTAATTACCACAACACGCTTGTAGTAATTTCATTGACTTTAAAAGCAAATTAAGTGCAGCAAATTGGAAATGGCCAACAAAGTAAGTAAGAGCAACCGTATGCAACAGCACCATCTGGCAACAGCTTGGCACATTTGCCACACAATGCAGTGGCATGAGCAGATAAATAACTGCATAATAGCGCGCATAATCCTGGCGATACTTACAGATCGATCGGATGGAAATGTGCGTTGATTGCTAGATCCATTCACTAAGACGTGATGCCATGTGTCAACCAACGTAAGTGGCAAGTATTTTCCCAAATTAATAACGCTGCAGCCATATACGAGTATGTACGTGCACTAACAGATGTATAAGTGTGTGTGTGTTTGTGGTATTGTGCTAAATCAGCAAACTGACTGTATACAATTCGGTTAGTAGCATTTTAATTTCTTATCCATAAACTCGGCCCGTAAAAAGCGTTGCAAATTTATAATGCATGTAGAGCAATTATAATTTTTTCTTCCCAAAAACATTGGCGCTATAATTGTCAACTTTACACGGCAACAACAGCTAACTACCGTTACACTTTTCATTTTTGCGCATATGTATTCATAAATAATGGACCAGAATCAGTAGACTCGTCTATGGCTTTGGACTCATATGGCTAGACGTGCGTGTGTGTTTGTGTGTGCAGGCTTTTGTAAGCAGCAGCGTAGCCTGAGGACTTCAGTCATCAAAAAGGCAGTCACCAAGTCTGTCAAATGCAGCACCACCCCCTGTTCGCTACAAATGTGGTACGCTTAATATGCTGGTGGCTCACCACCTGTTGCAATTTATTGTAAGACTCGTTCATTCATTGTTGCTTTAGTAACAAATTATTGTTGTAGCAGCAAGTAGTGGTTGTAGTAGCAAGCTGCAGTTATTGCAGCCAGCTGTGGTTGTTGTTGCAAATTGTTGTTATTGTTAATTTTTGTAGCAAGTTGTGCTTCCTATGTATGTATAAGTTTATGCTATGCTTGAGTTAGTCTATTGTGGCAATCAGTGCCTGTCCACTGTGAGTCGAACGGGTATAAGTTGAGTAGCCGCCACCGCAGCTCCACCCATAAATGCCAATTGAAATATTTACTGGGAAACAATAAAAAATTACATACACACACAGCCAGACATGGGCGCATACATACACATAACCGCCGCATAACCAGTGGCGATAACGGCAACATTGTAAACAATAAAGCAGTGAACCGTATTACGAACATACCGTTATGCATACAAACATGCTTAATACAATAACACATAATTACAGCTGATTGTCCGTTAGTATGCTTAGCAAAGCAGCGCGCAGTTGACAGCTTGAAAATGTTAGTGCTTTCCGTTAATTTAAAAAACGACCGAAACTTTCGTATGTTTGTCGGTATGTATGTTATGTTATTAGTTATGTTGTAAATGTTATATTGCTCTAAATGAAATTTAAAATGGTTTACTAGGTTTTAATTGCTTTTGGCAAAATAAGGTCAATTTGTCCTTCAAGTACTTTTTCCTCAAATTAGCAGAATTATTTTGTTAATTAAACTTTAATGGTCAATTTTATGAGCGCAAACTGAAAGTGACTCAGCACTTAAGCCTTGTTGTGCAGGTGAGGTATAAGTGGCCTGGATTAATTGTATTCTCTCTGTAAGTAAAGGTCGTTTAATGACTTGCTGATATAACATTTCGAGTATCGTAATAAAATTACAGCCCCATATTTGCCTGTCTCCGTAATGCTTTACAACAAAAATGTATAGAGAAGCTCATAAAATTTAACATAAAAGCACACCTAGTATGATCAAGAAGAAGAAGAAGTATGACTTCACTAAATGGTAAGCGTGTTATTTTTAAGAAAAAACTGTATGACCATTGTTAATATTTTGAGGCTCATAATTAATGATTTCACTAAAAATTAAAAAAAAAATTTAAAATTTTTACAATTAACAAATTGGGTGACAATAAAAACTATCTTTGTTAAAAGTTAAGATGACATCAAACAATCGGAGAACTGAAAGGCCCAGAGAAAAGTATACAAAATAAACAGGAAAAGCATCCGCGCCGTTAGTTTTGCTTTCTCCAAACTGGATAAGAAAAGGAAGGAAATGGGTCTGGTAGTGAACGAGGCAAAGACGAAATATCTACTGTCATCAAACAAACAGTCGTCGTAATCGCAACTTGGCTCCCACGTCACAGTTGTTCGTTGTCAAAACACCGATGTCATAGATAATTTCGTCTATATTGGAACCAGCGTAAATACCACCAACAATGTCAGCCTCGAAATCCTACACAGAATAACTTTTGCCAACAGATGTTACTTCGAACTGAGTAGGCGATTGAGAAGTGAAATCTTTTCTCGACGAACGAAGACCAAACTCAATAAGTCACCCATTACTCCAGTCCTGCTATATGGTGCAGAGACATGGTCATTGAATACATCTCATGAGTCGATATGAAATTCAAGAGAAAGGTTCGAAAGACTAAATGGAGAAGAACCCAGCTACTCAAACAATCTCCAATTGGCGCCAAATAACGAAAAGAGCGTCTGGCGCGCAAAGAAGAAGAAGAACCGGTAATAAAAGCTGTCTTGTTTGAAAAGGTCTACTTTCATATTTGCTTTGAAAAATATTATTCATTATTAAATAGCTAATATTTATATAGCCGGCAGCTTTTAACACTACTTCATGCTTCCACTGTTGATAAACTTTGACTTGTAAGCATTATCGTTTATGATGTTTATGAAATTCAATACACACCTAAGTTCACTTTCCACATTATGAGGTTTTCTCGCTTCATAAATTGCATCATTTACTATTAAAAATAGGAAAATTGGACAAAAAAAAAAAAAACAAAGAAGCAGTTAACAGCTGAGAAACCCCAATGGTATGTGAGACAACGTTCAGTGTATTTGTATGCACAGAAGGATCAGTTTTCGATTGTTTTTCAAGATGATACTAATCTCGCCGATTTTTCGCTCTATCTTGCGTTTTTCATTCATATGAGCGGCGAGTGCAAGTAATATCCGCTTTAATTACTGTCTATTATCACCCACTCACGCCGCCACCACTCACCACTAAGCAAACATGTACACTCGTGTACAGTAACTCACTTAAGTGTATGTACATAAATATGAGTATCCGCCAACAGTGCCACCTGTATGCCTCAGCGCTTACACAAACAACTTGTCATGCAGTTCACTTGCTGATGTTAATGCACTCATTTACATTTTCATATTTCCATCAGCAGACCACCAATTGAAAGAGTTTGTTGGCTCTGGCGGGTTTTCTTTAACAAACGTACAAGCATAAGCGATATATGCCAATATATACCAATATAAACATTATTTTTATACCCTGACCTTGGGTAATGATCAGCGTGTCAGGTTAGGTCTATTTAGTTTTTAAGATATCGACCTGAAATTTTACTCAAGTATCTCACCAAGAAGCTGCTCATTTTTCAGAATCGCCGATATCGGATCACTATGACATATATCTACCATACGCCCTGAACGATCGAAATCCAATTTTAGTATGGCAAACTTTTTTATTTGACAAGATATATTCATGAAATTTTACACAAATGATTACCCAAGTTAAGGCTATAACCTCCAAATATATTGTTCAGATCAGACCACTAAAGCATATACTAGTTGCCATATGAACTGGTCGATCTAAATCCAGTCCGTGTATGGAAAACCTTTTTATTTGAGAGGTTATTTTCAAAAAATTTGGCAGGGATTTTAATTCAAAACAAAGGCACAATCTAAGATGAAATTAAGCAGATCGAACCACTATAGCATATAGCCGTATATACAAACTGAACGAGCAAAGTCAAGTTAAAGATCTTTTCATATACTTGTATGCTATAAAAAGTGCATTTGCGAGGGGTATTATTGCTTATTTATTATTTTCTCCTTGTTATTGTTGTTGTTGTTATACATAATACCATGTCACCATTGTTCGAAGCGTTACAATTAATAAAATGAATACATTTGCATTGCATTAAAGAAAGCGCGCAAAAACCTACAAACACACATACTGCACACATGTATGCGTTAACACACGTGCGCCTGTATGTGCCTGAACATTATGCATTCGCTCAAAAGGTTAAACTAAAGCTGAACTGAACTTATCTAACCAAAGACTTTCCTTGCGAATTCTTTTTTACCTTCAATTCATGGCTCTGCAAAAATTCGAATTTTTTTTGCATTATTTTTGTTGGTTATAATTGTATCGTGCGTTGCTGTTGTTGTTACCATTTCAATACATTTTCGCTGCGACCAAGCAAACGGATTTGCAAGTTAATTTTTTGTAAAAAAAAAACCCGCTGCCAACTCCCTTTTTAAGCACATCACAACATAAATATATACATATATACATATATACACTTTCCTATAAACATATGCACTTACCATAACTTCGCACAAAACATAATCGCATGCGTCCATAACTTAATTTTATTTGTGTAATATCTAAAACTTTAACTACCCTGCTCTGCATTTGTGTTTCTTTTATTTGGCCAACAACTCTGCTTCGTAGTCTATTTACATATAACAATAACAAGAGCAACTCGTACACATTTTGGCTTGAGTTGCGATATTTCGATTCATACAAATTGCTGATTTAATCCTAAATGGCTGGTCAAAGGTTTATTTTATTTTTTGCCAATTTCACATCTCCACCTTAAATTGACATTAGTGGTCGTACTTTATGATTCCACCGTATTTGAATTGCATTTCTCTTCTTCTCCGCTCTGCTTACATTCAGTTTTTTAAAATTGCTAATTTGGTGCGAAACTTTTTGGTGCCAAAGTTTAAGCGCTTCGAGTATACCGTTTTATTTAAAAAAAAAAGGTATAATTTTTGCAAAGTTTTAACAGCGACTTAATTAGGTATGAGAAATAAAACAATGATTCACCAACTATATGGAGAAATATATGTATTTTTATTAGAAAGTTATAATATTTAAAAACATTTGCAAACTCATTAATAGTATTTAACTAAGCCGCCTGATACCTGGTAAGGTCTTTGGTCACAAGAGCTTTTCTATACCGCCAAGAAAATATTTAGCGCTCAAATACTTCCCTTAACTCATTTCAGTATGAAATTTAAATTATTGGCCTACAACTTTGCTTCCGCCGTTTTCCAATTGATGTCTTTAGAGTCAAGCACTGGTCGACTAAATCGCTTTATATCGATCTTGGACATTTGTGTCAACATTAACCCAACAAAATATTTGTGGAGATCTGTTTGCATCTCAACCTTATTCACAACTGAAATTGTCACTTTTTCAGCCGAATTTTCGACTTTTGCGGGAAATTGTGTTTTTTTTAGTGAAATCAAAAAAAAAAGTGCGGCTGAGAACCCGTCCACGCTTTACTGAGGCTGACACATACATAGATAATACTATTACTCTACTATTACCATCTGTATGGTTTCTATTAGGTATAAAAAAATATAGAGTTTTTGTAAAGCAACTTGTGTCAGTTTACCAAAAAAATAGATCATAAAGCATTTCGTGTGTTAATTAAGCTTTGTGGAATAAGAGAAAACACGTTTGGACCCGTTTATACAATAAAGCCTTAAATTTAAAAAAAAAAACAAAAACAAAAAAAAAAAAAAGCCGGAAGCAAAGTTGTAGACCTACTATTATATATCTGAAGCAGATTTTATGAATTGTATATGGTATATGCTAAATTTGATGCTAAGCTTATTTAAGGGGATTAATAATAATTTAATAGCTTCGATGGCGTCGATAAATTTAACAAATTTTTTTAATAAAATTTTCAATCAGCTCGAGACAACTTATTGATGAAATTAACTAAAGCTAACGGACTTAATTTAAAGGTATTTTAATTGATTAATTTAACGTTAATTATAAGACCCTATAATTGAGTCAAATAAAGTATAATTATCTAAAAGTTGTTTCAGCATTATAAAAAATTAAGTAATACTGAAATCAATTAAATAATACTTTAATTGAGTCAATAATGAATGTAATTACAATATCCTTTAATTTAGTCAATTAAAGATTATAAACGAAATTTTAGAACGCCTAAATTAAGTCAATTAATGCTTATGAAGTTTTTTCCAAAAACTTTAAAAGAATCAAATAAAGGTAATAAACCTTGTTAATAGAATAAATTTATATTAATAATCTCAATTACAAGAGTCAACGAGAGCATTTGCTAATTGTCACAATTAAGAAAATGTCGAGTCCAGGGAAGAACATTATTAAATGCTATTCAAACAATACTTTTTTAAATATGTTTTCTACTACACCTAATTATTCTATAACCTCCTTCCTATTAAATTCCATCGCTTCATTTATATTTGCAATAACAAACTTCAGTAATAGAAGTGACTTGGTAGCAAAACTAAGTAAGTAATCGGGAGAATTCATATATGAGTATAGTAATATGATATAGACGCTAACAGAAATTTAATATACCTGAATTATATTTAAACTAATTTGATATTCAATTGTATATTGTTACGATATTTTAATTCGCTTTATTAAATAGGAATATTGTGATGTCAGCTGATAAGATTTAGACCAACCTCACTCACAATAGGCTTTCTGGCTATTATATTTAACTCTTTTTCATGTTTATGGGCGTTGACATCACTTACACAGTAGCCGAGTTAACAACAGCGCGCAACAACAGTCGGTTCTTCTTTTCGCAATTTGGCGCGCAATTCGAGATACCAAGTGCAATCAGGTCCTTGGCCGAGATGTCTTTATCTTAAACGTTGTTCTTTTGCATTTTTCGAAAACCAAACTTTTCGTTTGGGGCTGAACGTAAGGAGCTTGCCATCCCAGAGTTTCCTTATACCAAGTTGCTGACGAGTGCTTTCAGAGAGCAGGATTGCGCTCCTTTATATGACCACTGTAGTAAATGCCACTATGAGCTACTCGTCTCAGATCCATAGATGTTCATAGATCCTCTGCTAGAGCACAAAGCAGCTACGGTACAGCGATTCGCTTCGGATGAAATTGAGATAAATGTGACTTCTGTAGTAAGCGTATCGGCTTTCTCATTGTTTGCGATTCCGCTGGCATCAGGCACTCAGACAAGTCGTATGTGGAAGAAATTATATGCTATAGCTAATGGAGTCAGTCAGTACGCTCAGAGCAATTATAGCCGCTCTGCTATCGGAGGGGTATATATGTTGACAATTTTTAACTATGAGGCCTAACAACAAATGAAAATGAACTGGGCTGTCCGCTGATTCTGAAACCTTTTGTTATATGAAACGAATTAAAAAACGGAATAGTGGTAATATAACCACAATTAAATTAAATTGAAATCAAGGTAAAAGTTTCATATGAATATTCTTCTTCTTTAATGGTGTAGACACCGCATATGCGATTATAGTACTGAACCTAATCGTTTTTGAGACTCTCCGAGTTTCTGTGGAGGCCCGTACGGCCTCGAATCGATTGAGGGCTTAGATGAAAGCAAAAAATTACCATTTTGAATGAAATTTTTATTTTGTACATCGCTCATTTAATATGTGTATTATTAAATAAAATTAACTTTATTAAAAACAAATGTTTATTTTTTAATTTTTACAACAATTACGTACAATTAAGTACGTATCCTATAGCCATAAGCTTTTCTATTGTCTGAACCCCGCCTTACCTAGTGTTTGTTTTTGCTTACTTCGCTGTTCAAAGCTGTAACAAACAAAACAAATTGCTTGTAATGGACATATAAATCGCGCGCATATCAAACTGTTTATATAAACAATTAATATGCGTGCTTCAAAGTTTATAAAAAATCAAAGAGGAAGGAAGTAAACTGACGTGCCAAGCAACACCTGGCATCAACGCCCAGCTGTCAACCAAATAAATAATTGGCGATAACATATGCCAAATTCAATACGCCTGCAAGAGGTAAAATATGCGCATCTAACGTTTGTAAAAAAAAAAAAAGCAGAAAAAAAGCTTTTCAGAGAAAAATTGGACCCTCATTTAATTGAAGTTAAAAGCTCACTGCAACTTTTTGGAATATTTATAACTAATTTTGTTGATTTATAAAATTCACGCCCACGCTGCAACTTATAAAATATTTTCATAATAAATATATTACCCCAAAGCAACAGGAAAATCTGTTTTCTTAATTAATTGCAATTTTTATTCCATGCAACTTTTAGTTCCAGTTGCTGAAATGCAGATATTTATTGCTGCACCTGTCATGTTTTTCTTTTCCTAATCTAATTAAGCTTGTATTTTGATTTCTTTTTGCCAAATAACTGAACTGCATGACTGTTAATTGCCACAATTTCCACCACACGTCGCAAAAATGTGGCGCATCAGTGCGACGTTCGCACGCAAAGCACACAAAGGACGGTGCGCACGCGCAAGCAGTCGTGCGTTCCAACGCAAAATGCAGTAAATATGGAATATGTTAGCGCTTATGTATGCGCATGTTTGATTGCCTGCTTTTATGTTCACAGTTATGCGCAATTATGCGTAGATTTACAAAGCAGAAAATTTATCTTTCTTTAACAACTTTTACCAAAGAAAAACATAAAATTTTCTTTATATAAGCCGGAGTGCATTGCCTTTAAAAGTTTATAAAATGACGTGTGATTAGCATGATTGTTGTATGCTTTTATGAAAAACAAAACAAAATTGCCAAATTGTTCACAGATGTGTATGTGTGTGAACGTACTAAATACTGCAGTCAAAATACTAAAATTAATTATGTTTTGAATGAATTTTTGGTTGGTTGGTTTTTATGTAGGCATATACTAAATATAATTATTATTCTTTATATCTTTAAGTGAATTGTAACAAAAATGTGTGCAAGAGCAGCTCAAAAAACTTTTAATTTAATTCCATCGAGCTTACTAGGAAACCTTAGGAGAATTGCCTATATAATTTCCTTTACAAGAAAAGGAACAAAAGACAAGGAAAATAATCGAAACTTTAACGAGAGAATTTTTTCTGGGTACAACCAGCATATATTACATAATCTAATACATTCAGAACAATGAATTTCGTAATAGATGGCGCTGCACAGTTATTTATCAATTTACCTAATTTTCGTATTAGTTTAAGGCATAATAATAATTTTTATTACAACTGGTGATTTATTTAGATAGTTACTATTATGTGCATGACAAAAAAAAGTACTATTCTGTTTTGATAATATTGAAAAACAGCAACGTCGTTAGTTCTGCTTTTCTCAGACTGGATAAGGAAGCGAAAGGTATGGGTCTGGTTGTGAACGAAATATCTCTTGTTATCATACAAACAGTCGTCGCATTCGCAACTTGGCTCTCACGTCACTGTTGACAGTCAGAACTTTGAAGCCGTAGATAATCTCGTTTATCTTGGCACCAGTATAAACACGACCGACAATGTCACCCTGGAAATCTAACGTAGGATAACTCTTGCCAACAGGTGCTACTTTTAACTGAGTAGGCAATTGAGAAGCAAAGTCCTCTCTCAACAAACAAAAACTATTATTTTTTTGCTATATGGTGCAGAGGCTTGGACGATGACAAGTGATGAGGCGACGTTGCGAGTTTTCGAGAGAGAGGTTCTGCGAAAGTCTTATGGTCCTTTGAGCGTTGGTCACGGCGAATATCGCATACGATGGAAAGATGAGCTGTATAAGACATACGACGCCATTTACATAGTTCAGCAAATTAAAAGATAACGGCTAGGTCTTGTTGTCCGAATGGACGAAAACGCTGCAGCTCTGAAAGTACGCAGTGACGCAGTACCCGCCGGGGGAAGCAGAGGAAGAGGAAGACCTCCAATCCATTGGAAGGACCAAGTGGAGAAGAACCTGGCTTCGCTTAGAATATCCAATTGGCGCCACGTAGCGAAAACAAGAAACGACTGAAGCGCTGTTATGCATTCGGCTATAACCGCATAAGCGGTGTCTACGTTAATAAAGAATCAGCATCAGATGTAAGAAATTTTTAAACTTTTGCGACATGTTGCTACAGAGTATAATATTTTTGTTTACCTAAGGTTTGTTTGTATAACCTAAAACTTATCGAAATATATATGGAGTAATGTATTGAGTAAACTTGGTGCACGTGTTACTTGGCAAAGTAGTGAGAACGAGTCCGTAGATAAGCGTAAATGTACCACTGACACACCTGAAAACCAATAAACTGCCATAACTAAGCTCCGCAATAAAATAAAAGAACAACAACTGAATGACATTAGATCTAGATGCATCTAATGTTAAATCTTCTATCTATTGTGATAGGCTTTCCTACTGGAAACGGGTTGTTGAAGTTGTGTGAAGATGACGGTCTCCTCGCAGTGGTCATGTGAATTTGCTGAATAGCCAGAAGTTACACGAAGGTAAATCACGTGAATGCGTTGGTTGGGGTACGATATTAGTTGAAAATGTGGCAAAATGCTCACGAATTACCAGTGCAGTATGAGATGGTGCATTATCGCATTTCTTTGTTCAATAAAGTCAGGCATGGTTAAAATCGAAGAATTCACTTTCAACGCCTCAGATACTAATGAAACTCAGCATATATGCCACTAGCAGTACTACCAACTTACAGAAAAAAATTTACCGATTCGGAAGACATGCGAAGTATAAATTATAAAATCCAACCAATAAAATCCTTTTAATATTACTAATCTCAGTACTTTCTTATCAAGTTTCCGCATAATTAAAGTTGAAGCGTAATGTTAGCTGATACATCTGTCTGCAACGACACATGATGCTTATAATAAGCATTATTTATGGTTATTACTTTGAATTTTGCGAGATGAAATGTTTATGCTTTCTCCGAAAATTCAAATTTATAAATTTCTTTCAATGCAAATAAAACCAGACTAAATTTATGCGTATGCTTACTTCGATATGCTAATTTCTAGCCAATTTGTGCGTAGGTTTTCTTTTGCTATTCATGCATTTCTTCTTTAAATTAGCCATTAGCTTTATTTAATGAACTTTGGAAATTTGCGAAAAAAGAAGGTGGTTGTTATGCGATTTTGCAAATGCCTCATTTATATTCCAGTTAAATGTTTTGCTCCTTTTTTGCTTTGCGAAATCACTTGAACTGAATTAATGGGATTTTTATATCTATGCGCGAACACCATTGATCTGCTACGTTTCTCTACGGCTACCACGGCGATGCGGTAAGTTATGTTGCTTTGCATATTGCGATTCGATTTGTTTCGACAAAAAATATCTATTGTTCAGCAGAGTTATAAGAAAATCAAAGCCCAAGTAGTAACCCAAAAATCGAATATAAATTGCCAAAACCCCGAATAATGTTTTATGTGTGCTCCAGTTATAGAAACGCGCAGCGCATTACTAACCAACTGATATACATACATACATATGTACATACCGCACAGTTCAATTGCAGTAGCAACCTTACTCATGGCCATTAAAGGAATACCAAAGAGGCATTGCATTGATGGCTCGTTACCCCACTGCGTTTGCGTGGTTATCCTAGCGCTCGACGCTGTGCGCACGCGCGTTGGAGCAGCTGTTGCCGTCTGGCTGCCCATGCAAATCGATACAGTGGCTGACTTATGGCAGCAGCACCAGCAGTGGTCACAGGTACGTATGTACTTATGTATGTAGTTATGTGTGAATTCGCAAGCATTTTGCACATTTCGCAATGCCGTCGCGATTTCTGTCGCTACTGAGCCGCAGCTGATAGCAGCTCTGCGCGTTTAAAGCGCGGATTTCTTTCGCTTGCGAAATGTAGTTCGCTCTATTGGACCAGTTTGCTTATTACATACACACATAGCATACATATTTATGCATTAACTGGTGAATATTCGATCACTTGATAGCAGCGATCATTGCGTTGCGTCGCTAATATTGCGAAAATACATAAATTTGCACTCATTTCTTTTTTGTGTTTTACTCTATATTGAGTTATTTTATTGGTCCAACAAGTGCAAGTCGCACTGCATATGCTGCATATACATATGTATGTATGCGAACTATGCGTTTTAAGCCGATGTTAAAAAAAAAAAAAAAATGAAATAATGTAATAATATTTCTATATTATTACCAACGTATTTATTAGATTAGTGTTAGCTGTTTCTTTAATTCTGTTTGAGCTGTAGTACCTGTTAAAATATTCTCGAAAATTCTAAATATTTGCAGTCATAAATTTTGTTTGGAAATATAAATATAATATTTTGATTTGAGTGGTTAAACATGAATAAAATCTGTAGTAATAGAAACGGCGCACAATTTAATTCGTTTACAAATGAATGGTTGAAGTCTCCGCTTTCGATGGGTAGCCCGGTATTACAAGAATTGTTGTCTTGAAAGTTCTATAGAATTGGGTTTGACGATTTGAAATACGCTTATTCGCAATATTGAACCATGGATTGAGGATCATACATTCATCAAACGCATCATTATTGCGGACGAAACGTGGGTTTAGGAATATGATGTCGAAATTGTCCAGAAATATTACAAAAGATGCTGCAAAAATGAACTTAAATACAAAAGAAAAAAAGAAAATTCGGTGAAGGCACTGAAGGCCATCCCAGCCGAAGCTTACAATAATTGGATACAATGGAAAAATGGTTTAAGCTACCAAGCATGTAGTTTGGACATTTTGTGGGCGATAATAAAGATTTGTGTTAAAATACGTCAAAATGTCTTTTGTTTTGCAGTCCGGGTCAAATTTGATCAGTGGTACATATGGGAAGAGGTGGTTATTACTTGCATATACATAAAAATGGGCTTTGAAAGATATGTGATAACAATAGGAAGACAGAGCCTTAGGCCTCATATATGGTATGAGTTTCAAGTAGTGATTTTATTCATATTTCGACTTTTGGCACAGACTACGCCAGGATCACAACGAACGGTTATATGACAGACTAGCGCACTCAAGCAACCGAATTTGTGACTTGGAGAAACGCAAAAGTCAACTGGCAAAGGTGGTAATGACCAGTTTTGGTCCTTTACGATACTACGTGGAGTTCAGTTACTAGGTGCATGCTGAGTAGCCCTCCTTTAGGATGTTTGTGCTTGACACGAATTTCATCATACTATGTGGACAACTTATGGATATTTCTTGCATTGTATGGATAGCTCCTCCCAGATCCTTAGAGCGTAGTGTTGCCATTGCAGAACAAGTTCACAAGATATACTCCATTGTTTCTCTGGTGCCTTGCTCTAAACTTTCGGGAGCCCATTCTTCAGGCGTGTGTCGCCACCAGACAGTGACCAGTGAGTATTCCGATCACCTTGCAAAGTTGTGGGATAGATATTTTGGTATTAGCAATGAAAAGTTTGGTTCTGCTATGAAAAACAAATCAGCAAACAAAAAAAAAAAAACTTTTTACTGTTATTAAAAAGTTTGAATGAGGAGGTTTGATAGGTAGACAATTAGAAGATAGATTTGAGACAAGAATTATTGATCAAGATAATAATATCGCTTAAAATGGCAACTAGAATTGTTTCCGTATTCTTCGTGATTCCGGGATCTGGACTCATCGACGCTTACCAGATCTTAGAATTCAATCATCGACATTGAGACCTTTTTGAAGTAAATCGCCCTACAAAAGTAGGTTCACACTTTTCTACCCGAGGAATGATTACCTTTACCCCAAATGGGTTGACAAATGTATATAAATACATATATATGAACATAATTTTGAGTGCAATAAAAAGCAAGTGTCCATTAATTTATTTACGAGTACTGTTATGTTCAAAATTAGCTGGTAAAGTGTCCACAATGCGTCACTGTCATAAAAGCTGTTGTCTGGAGTTATGGCTTTTATGGACTTCAGTGTGTTTGCTCTACTTTTCACTTTTATATCCGCAAGCATTTAGTATAGATATTGTCGCGCAATTAACGGTTTATGACATCACCCATTATGTATTTCCATATGCCATAAATGTGCGCTGTGGAATGTGCCGTTAGTCCTTTGCAAATTTGTTTAATGTGTCACTATCTTTAAAGCACCGTTATAAAATTGTTAATTATGGCAGGATTGTATAAGTGAGACAGAATTAATGGAATTTTAATTAAATTTAATTGCGCTTTGTTTTTTTGGTAGCGATTTCTTTAATGGAGTAAGCCGCAACAAGTTGGTCAAATGGGCAAAAATTACTGCAGCAAATTGTTGGGTGACGACAGGTTTGCAAGAAATGAAAAATAAGTCTAAAAGTGGATAAAAATCTGGTAATTTAGGAATGAGAGAATGATATACTTTTATAAGGTCGCCAACTGTTTAAAATAGTCATTCAAGCAAATGAAAACAAGTATCGATATCATATTGCAGAAAACTGATGAAGCTTTTATCTATATTTGGATACTTTATAACCTATTTATGTATATATATAGGGTTTTGCAATAGGGCACTACAAAAGTAGACCGAAAGGGACAGAAAATCACGCCATATTTTCCCCCGCTCTTTTGGCATTTCTTTCCAGTAAGGTTTGTCATTTCATCATGGAAATATATATGTACGATCCAAAACGCTAGTGAGGCAAAAAAGTGCCGGTAGTGTCGAGAATATTGCTGCCGCTAGTGCATAAATTGAGAAAAGACCAGATTGGTCTCTCACGTGTCGTTCTCAAGCGTTTCGCACCGCTATCGCATCTCGTTGTAGCGAACTTTGCAAAAAGATTTTGGCCTACATCCTTACAAGATCGCCACCAGAATCGTCGTATGTTCGTGAATTGGGCTGAGCAATAACTTGAAAATAAATTTGCACAATGTTGCCATTGCTCAATGCGCATATATAGTTTTGAACACATCTATGTTTTCAATTACAATTTTTTATAATATAAAATATCAAAACTGAAAACAAACTATTAAAAATAGTTTATATATTTATAAATAATAGCATTCGACTCTGATTTTGAGTTATTTTAAGAAAATTTCAAACATATTGAACAGATTGAATTATAAAAGTTGATAATTACTACAGTATATAGAGATTGGCAACCCTGGGTTGTGAGAGAGCAATCAGCTGACACGCTTCCACGGCAAAAACCAAAATGCTGTAGACTGCCACGTAATCCTACGTCAAACAGAGAAGGGAGTAGCGTTTTTCACTGTGCACTTACATTGCGTGCCCATAAGATAGGTCGTATCAGCTGACACGACCCACGATTCTACGTTTTTCACCGTTCCTGCTATTATGGGTAGGTGGCGTCATTGGGTCGTAGTTCTTCCGTGGTGATTAAGACCGGCACGTTACTGTGCTACCGCCCAATGATAACCGAATATTCTTGACCCGTATTGGATGATATGAAATTGAACAATATGTGGTTCCAACACGATGGCACCACAAGCCGCACAGCGAATGTAACAATCGATTTATTGAAAACCAAGTTGGTGTTATCTCATGAAATAGTCCAACCAATTGGCCGCATGGGTCGTGCGATTTGACGCCGTTAGACTATTTCCTATAGGGCTACGTGAAGTCTGTGGTCCATGCCCACAAGCCAGCGATGATTGTTGAACTTTGTACGAATATTGAACGTGAAATTGCATCAGTAACGGCCGATTTATGCTGGAAAACCGTCGAAAATTGTGTTCAGCGTCTGGACTTCTGCAAGCGTACCCTTGGTGGCCATGCAAAAAAATCGAGTTCCATACATAATGGAATCGAATGTACTTTCATGGGACTAAAGAATTTCATTGATCTCCAAAAATGTTTACGTTTTAATTAAAAAACTCTTGCAACACTCTTTATGAAAAAAAAACCGTTCCATGCGAAGTCTCGTAGAGTTATTCTGTAAAATATAACCAGTTTGTAAGACAGGTATTAGTGAGCAATATTACAGTTGGAGATCTCAAAAACTGATGAATTTGTTTGCTTGTATACAAACAAGCGGACAGGCATCACTTATATACATATTTATATACTTTATTTACCTAACCTAACCCATACATTTTTACTTTATAGGCGAGACCTTCCACTTCCCTCTGGCTGTTACAAACATCGTGATAAATTTAAAATACCCTGTTCGGGGTATAATAATTGCTATTAAAAGTGAACATAAATAACATAAGTGAAACGAAAAAGCTGCAAGCTTCTCCCTTGCCAACTTTAGCAATGAAATATCAGTAAAGATGTTGACTCCTCACTCACCACACTCATGCTAACGAGCACATCCAAAATTCACATCGTTGACCTGCCATGCAGATGTCAAAGCAAACAGCCAATGCAGTCATAATATTATGATATTTACCCGCCTTGGGGACAAATAAAATGTGTGTTGATTTATTGCTTCCTGACGTTGTTAAATATGACATTTGGGTTTTTCGCATTTTCATTCCCATTTTCTAAAGAGCAATGGACACATATTCAAAGAAAGAAAGAAATACGTTTTGCATGCCAACGCCTCTATTATGCCGGCAAATATTGCAAATGTTGCAAGAAAGTTACGTTTTGTTTTGTGCTTGTTCCGATCGTCAACCGGGCGCCTTATCTAAATCAAAAATCTTGGCATTGGTTGAAGGTGTTTGCAATTGGAAAATTTCACTATTTTACATAACTGCACGTTCACTTGACGCGCACTCATTCCTGCATTCAATCACTCCGTCACTCATTCGCATTCGCTCACGCCTTTCCTCTAGACTTCAGACATTTATCGCTGGCCTGCTCTCGTCTTTCGCTTTATTAGTTACGCATTCACACGAGTGAGCGGCGTTGGGCAGCAAAGCGAAGTGCGGCATGAACGAAAATGCCACACGCCTTTTGCTTTCCGTTAGTTGTTAGAGCCGTTAGAGTCGCTAGTGCGGTATTGGCGAGACCTTTGCCAACAAAGCATTGGCATTCCTTTACTTTCATTTGGAGGGCAACCCGCTGACTTTGCTCGCATTGAAGAAAATCAGAAATCACATGAAATGATCAATCAAACGCTGGAGCGCTGCAAATTAAGCACCAAAATATTTGTAAACACCATTGTTTGTACTTATGGAACGCTTGCACCTGGTGTGTAAGTGTGTATGTTTGACGGTCTGAAATCTCAATTAAAACATCTAAAGCGATAAAAATAAATGTAAATGCTGCGAAATAGTGATTCAATTAGTGACGGTGAGTATGTTTGAAATGTAAATAGGAAATAAATATAAATGAAAGTTATTTCATTCGAGTTTCCGTTACTCAGTTTACCCATTAATCTTGCGCGATTTTAAATTGGTTTAATTTCTATACTCATACATATTTATATATGTATATTGTAGTGGGTCGATTTAAGGGAGCCAAGAGAAAATGAAAAACGATTCGTAGAGTATTCCCCCATACCCAAATTAATGGATAAAAATCGACCGCCTCTAATGTAAACACTAAACTTATATAAAGTCTACTAAAAGCAAGTAAGGAAGGGCTAAGTTCGGGTGTCACCGATCATTTTATACTCTCGCATGATAAAGTGATAATCGATATTTGGTACATGTCATCAGGGTGTTAAGAAAATATTACATAAAGAATTTCATTGAAATCGGTTGAGTACTTCCTGAGATATGGTTTTTGGTCCATAAGTGGGCGACGCCATGCCCAATTTCAATTTTTAAAAAAAGCCTGAATGCAGCTTCCTTCTGACATTTCTTCCGTAAAATTTAGTGTTTCTGACGTTTTTGTTAGTCGGTTAACGCAATTTTAGTGATTTTCAACATAACCTTTGTATGGGAGGTGGGCGTGGTTATTATCCGATTTCTTCCATTTCCAGGAAACGACTCTATACAGTTTGGTTGACATAGCTATAGTAGATTTCGAGATATGTACAAAAAAGTTAGTAGGGGGCGGGGCCACGCCCACTTTTCTAAAAAAATTACGTACGAATATGTCCCTCCCTAATGCGATCCTTTGTGCCAAATTTCATTTTAATATCTTTATTTATGGCTTAATTATGATACTTTATAGGTTTTCGGTTTCCGCCATTTTGTGGGCGTGGCAGTGGGCCGATTTTTCCCATCTTCGAACTTAACCTTCTTATGGAGCCAAGAACGTGTACCAAGTTTCATCATGATATCTCAATTTTTACTCAAGTTACAGCTTGCACGAACGGACGGACAGATGGACAGACGGACAGACGGACGGACGGACAGACAGACATCCGGATTTCAACTCTACTCGTCACCCTGATTACTTTGGTATATATAACCCTATATCTGACTCTTTTAGTTTTAGGACTTACAAACAACCGTTCTGTGAACAAAACTATAAWACTCTCTTTAGCAAATTTGTTGCGAGAGTATAAAAATGAAACCCTTATTTTGTATTAAATTGCATTGAATAAAACCATCAATTCGCCATTATTAGAGATGATCCTATTTAGGTCAAATATATACTATTTTTTTGATAACTATTGGCAAAAGCCATCATCATAGACACGAACCAGTAAAAATCACTTGGTGCCATATCTGAATTAAAAGTTGATTCATTTCGAGTTCTCTAGTTATTTTTAAATAAAAAATGCAGAAATTTCAAATTTAATGGGTAATCTTTATTATGATTCGGGATAACATTCACTGGAATTTATTTTTTGAAAATTATATCTTTGAAATGTTGGCCGTGGCCTGTTTACTTACACATTGTGCCAGAAATGAACCTCATACCTGAATAAAAATTTCGGTCGGATTTTCTTCGGACCCTTCAAGGATGCATAGAGCGGAGCGATATCACTTGGAAAGGTCTTCAGTTTTTGCACAAGCTGTATTTTGTACGAAGCACGAGTGATATGTCAAAAAAAAGGTTATTGAAAAAGTATCTCTACTTGGATAAACTGTTTTAAGTTGGATGCAGAAGAAGTCTCAACGATGCTCAGAGAGCTTTTGCCGAGTGATGACACACTACTCCTCTCCTTCTTGGCGATTGTTACTTTCAGGTGATCCAATTATTGACCTTACAGATCCGGATTTTCTTTTTTTTTATCTGTAGGAAAGCAGTTCATGGTAGAATATTCCCTGCCACACAAACCAGAAATATTGAAAACTTTTCCGATCCTTGCTTGTCCACCGATTAGGTTGACTAATCGCGATTAGACAACAATCAGTTTCTCTTGCCGTTCTCGTAAGTAACTCTCTTTTCATCGTTAGTAATCAGCGATTTGCAGCTGGAAATTCGGCCCAAGAGTGTTTTTTTCGTGATAACCCAAACATCAAGCAGCAATATCAATATTTATTAGCCTAAGCACAAACTGGCGATAACTGTGAAAAATCTTTTATGAATAGTTTCAGTTCATAAGCAAAAAATTTTGGCAAGTTTTTCTAGAATAATGAAGAACTTCGTGACTTAATAGAAACATTGAAAAATTGCTGGCAAACTAAATTGTTTTGAAAAAAAAGTGGCTGCAACTTGTATTCCGCGAAAAAATATCTCACTTTCTCTTTTTGATTTAAAGAATTATATTGATAAACCAATTAGATTCCAGACTGTTAGCAAACATTTTGTGTATATTCTTTCAGTGATTATAGCGACATAGTACTAAGAAATGTTTAGTAATATAATTATGTAACTACTCAGTACTACAATAATACTGCTCAATGTACATAATTACATTCACATGCGCACTTCGGGTTAAAAGTTCAATACTTTCCATTTGTTTAAATACCTGTGAACGAGAAAACGCCAAAAAATAGAAAGTAATAACGCGAACATTAACAATAAGCGTGCACCGAATGTTGGTAACAATAACTACACACAGCAGACAAATGCATAACAAATATTTCCAATAACTAATTATAGCAACAAGTAGTTTGGCAGAAGTCAGGCCGTGCTTCGCTGCATGTTCTCGAAATATACTATTTATAAAGTGCATCGAAAGTTTAAGGCTATAGCTAAATAATTAATAAACCCTCACTATTAAAAAATATTATTAAAACTAATATTGCTCGGTTTTAAGCTCTCAACCAGCTGAGTGGCAGTCACGTGCTTAAACTACTTTATTGTGTTGATCGTCATTAGCTACCCAAAGCAATAAAATATTTCAATAAACGTCAAAACTACAGCGCACCTAATCAAGCCAAAAATTCGGCCAAAATGTAGTCAGAGCGCTTAGATAAGTGACCACACATACACACACACATATATATATACAGCGAAGTGCTTTTCACGAGTTTAGGTAAAACCAATGCGCTCATAATGGCAATATTATTGATTTTGACTGCTTACTGCTACTGCTGTATTGCTCTTGTCGTAGCTGTTGCGCAGCTAAGAGTCTGGCTGTTAGCATAACTGATTTTATAGCAAAATCGGCAATCAAAGAGTAGCGAAAACACTTGGCTAACCAACAACCACCAATGGACCATACACCCGTTAAGCGTCCGTCTTAAACATCAGCACCGCGCCAAATTCAACGCCGCTCTTGGGTCGTCATGCCATTAAGCGGGGGTCAAACCAATGTGGCTGCGCAAATGCTCGGTGGCACCACGACCGACACTTCGCCTAAAACCACCGCACCATTACATCAACCAGATTGCAGTGTTTGCATTCTCAATGGAATATGAACAACGCAGCGGACAGACAGCTGGCAATGGACAAGGCTAGCAGAAACTGTGTACTAAGCGGCGCATTGAAGAAAGCCACTACTGTTATTATGGCACTTTAATATTCGATGATTCGATCACGAAGCGCCTGCACTATTCACTATTAAATTTGCGCATTCGCTGTTGAGATGCTGCTGCTGCTTTGTGTGTCCTTTGTCTTTCCGGTGGCCGGACATTTTCTGTGCCACTGTGCTACAATCTGAATAAAAAATTAGATTTTGGTTGACTACTTTTGTTATCTACTGTTTTATTGGAATCAATTATTATTGTCATTGAGGAAAATTAGTGCCACCAACGTCGCTAACCCGCAGCACAGGCTGTGCATTTGTCAGGAGTAGCATGTTTTCGTGACTTTGTAATTGTAGGCTTTTTTTTGTTTGTTTACAGAAGTCTTGTCATTTGTCGATATAGTTTGTATTACTATATTTTTCTAAAGTCTCACAAGTTTCTTTTATTTACTCACGATATTTGACATTAATAATTGTTCTATTCGTGAGCTCACTGGGCGATTAGTTTGTAGTTCCATCTGCTTTTTTATCAACAGTTCCAGTATACAACTTCCCAAAATTAAATACAGGGTGTCTCAAAAATAACGCATGTTTCAAATTTATCGCCATTTATTAGAGAAATGCTGAGAATTCTACAAAAACAACAGGCTTACTAAAAGTAGAAGGGCGCGTCTTCATTATTGTAAAATATATGAAGCTAATAAATTTATGGCGGCCGCAGTTCGAAAACTTTTTTGTTTAATTTTTTCGTAATAGTGCTTTAACTTCGTTAACTGAAGAGACTAATTAAAGTGGCAGCAAATTTTAATACTGCGTTAATTTTAAGCCACCCTGTGTATGTCAAGGCATAGATAAATTTCTAAAATTCCAATGAACTTTTTAAACTTCCTAAAATACTATCAGTACTTTGTTCCACCAGCAAAGGTGTGGGCTTGAAACATGTTTAATGATTATCCTGTCACCAACTGACTAAATGAAGCTCTTTGTGGATCTTGTATATCAAAATGAATGTAATCAACTCTACTATACAACACGTTTCTCGATCGCTTCATAGTTCATCAGGATTGTTCTTAGCAGAACATCAGTCATCAGATTCTGTGGTATAATGATTTCTGATCAAAAAAGGAATTTTGGAGGTTGTTGTTGTTGCTGTAGAGTAATATTTAGTGCAAAGGTCACTAAAAAATTTAGTTTAGGAGTCATGGGACAACAACATCTATATAATAACATAGTTCTTAGGTTGCCCTAGCTCATGTAACTCGCTTGCTGTGCTAAGTTTGTAATCGATAGTGGTACTATGAAGCCTTTCCTTGCTAACTCATCAGCTTTGCAATTTCCTGCGATTCTACTATGGCCTTGGCATCCGTAGCAGTGTTATCGCAAAGACGCTCGATGCTATTGATAGAGAGTCAATTAACTCTGAAAGCACTGTTAATGAATTCAAGACTAGTATCAGCGGCCTGCAATCTGAGCGAATGGTCACTTATCTGAAGGGGGCCGCACTCCAGAGCAATAGATGTACTACTACTTAATACCTAAAACCTCGGCTAGGAGGAAAGGGGGAAGTTAATTGTTTTGGAAGACATTTAACGGTAGGTCCAGGAAACGATCAGCCTCGACGAGGTCGAACCATAGTTAAGAAGATGTTAAAAGAGGAGGTTTGTTAGGGCACGGTATGTATTTTTATTATTTCAGCCTTCAGTTTTCAGTATTCATTCTTGTTAGATAGGAACTAGGGTGAACGAAATTGATTTGTATTTCTAACCAAATTTCGTGCGGGGAATCGTTGCGAATGTCGGAAAAGGCATACGGTAATTCAGTTTCATCAAAAACACAGGCCTACAAAGGCTTCAAAGACGGTCGAGAGATCGTTGAACACATTGCTCGCTTTGGACGACTTTTCCACTTCAACCAAAGAAAATATAAAATAGTACGATTGTGATCGCATTTAAAGCCTTAAATGCAATGAATACCATCGTTCAAGCACTGTATTAACCAGATTTGGTTCCATGTAGTTTTTTCTTGTCCCTCAAATGGAACCTGCCACTCCGTGGAACTCGTTCTCACTAAATCGAAGAGATAAAACAAATTTCACTGAAGGAACTGATCATCCCATCCCATAAATCGATATTGAACGATCGAGACCAAGTTCTTATATGGAAAACTTTTTTATTTGTGAAGCTTATTATAGCGGTTGGCTCCGAAAATTAACACTAGAGTTCTATTCTGCTTACCCTTACCGAAATGCTTTACAAAATTTAGCCTACAATGTAACTAGAACCAGCTGACACAGGTTTTTCCTTCAATACCAAAATAATCTATAATAATCTTTCAATAAGAAAGACAAGTTGAATTTTCGTATTTTTTAAGAATTATTTTTTTCAATTTAAATTAATTGTGTATTTAAAAGGTAGATAAGATAAAATGTATAATAAATGAAACTTTTGAATCTGTGTGAATAATTTATTAAGTAAACGTTAATCATGCATTTAGAAGCTTAGTTTACTAACCAACAATAATTAATAAGAAAACGACGACCAACCACTAACGAATGCTGGTCATGCGGCATTTATAGGCCACAGGCGGCTAGGAGAGAACTCAAGGTTGTTTGCTTTTTTGGTTTTTGTTGTTGTGGTTGTTCTTATTATTGTTCCGTGGTGCTGCATTTTGACTTACACGATTCACGCTGCACTTTGGCGCTGCCGCCAGCCACCGCGACACCGTGCGGCACACAATTGACCAACCGCGAACTATTGAACAGTCGTCACAATTCCGAATTCACTCCCATTGCAGTGATCTTTTATTTATTGCATAATACTATCGGTGGACCATAGTCGGGAATGCCAATGTGTATCAAATATTGTAGTCTGTAGCATGAGACCACGCTCATGCTGCTTGTGTATGAATGTGTATGTATGTCTGCGGTTATGTACTTGCATTCGTTGCAAGCTGTTGTTCTTGTCGTGTAGTCAAATCGTGTGCCGGCAGGAAAGACCACAAAAACAAACAGCGTGGAAAAAGCAGCGCCAAAGCACAGCGCAGCAGCTTAAGCCAGGTAGTCGGCAAACGAATGTGGTGGCAGTCAAAATGTCTTGACTTGCAACATTTCTGCTCCAGTTGTTGGTGTTTTCTAGCTGCAATAGGGTCAGACTGTTAGACTCACTGCTGTTGATTTTTTTGCACATATGTCAGTTATTCATATTTAAGTCAGATGTGTGTGTGTGTGTGAGAGTCGATTAAATTTTTTGCACGAATTGTGTAACACGAAATTTTTGTTCTTGTTCACACATTTTATTTTTTTAATTTTTTTCAGCATTTTGTTGTTGTTGTAGTTTGTGTACTTTAACGACACAGTTGGCCTTTTCCGCCAATCGGCAGGTTTGTCGCCGTGTTGCACATGTGCCACACAGCGCATACATTTGTCTCGATATTTTGTCTCATGGACCACATGTTGCTTGAAAGTAACTCTAAGTTTGCGTACATATATATAGTACATACTTGTTTTTGTAATAGGTATTTGTTTTGTAAGGGAAATGTTTCTTAATCATTGGCCAGCGCGAATATTTTACACGATTTAAATTCGCATACCCTTTAATGTTTCGAGTTATAAATCGAGATCGGGAAAGTGAGTAACTTTGAAAGCTTTCGCTAAAAAATTAATTTAAATCGATTCAGCTCTTCCCGGTACTCATTAATATATATATGTATATAGGGAAATCTATTTCAAGTTTCTCTACTTAAAAAAAAAAGAAACAAAGATAGAAACTTCAAATTTATCAAGGAAAAACATTCTTTGGCATTTATTTTTTTAAGATTATCTCTTTCAAATGTTGGCCGCGGCTACGTCTCAGATGGTCAATCCTGTGAGTACAAATTTCGATGACTCGTTCGAATGAAGCGCGTGATGTTTGCTCCAAAGCCTGAATCGAAGCGGGATTGTCTGCACATACTTAAGATATATCCACAGGAAAAAGTCTAACGGTGTGATATCACACGATCTTGGTAGCCAATCGACCGGCACAAAATGTGAAATTTTGTACTAACTGAAGTGTTCTTTCAATAAATCCATTGACTGATGTGATAAGTGCCGCCTCGAAAACGTCGGATCTTCTTGAAACTTTTCAAGAACTTATAGGAGAGTGGATCCAAAACGAGATCCTGATTTTGACATGAAAATTTTGTTCACCGATGAAGCTCTTATTTGGTTAAACGGGAACTTTATTTCACAAAATTTTCGCATTTGAACTGATAATAATTCACACCTCTTGTTGAGAAGTCGGACATTCTCAAAACGTCAATATTTAGTGTGCTCTATGGACGACTTTTGGTTCCAACGAGACATGACACAGTCACCGAAACAATCAATGTTTTCAAGAGTTTTGCGAAGTCCCGTGTTTAAAAAAAAAAAAAAAAAAAAAAAAAAAAAAAAAAAAAAAAAAAAAAAAAAAAAAAAAAAAAAAAAATGACATGATAGCCGCCTTGGAATAGAATATTCGGCGCGTTATTGCTCTTATACGGTTCCAAATGCTGCAAAAAGTGTTCCAACGTTGCATTTATGACACATAAAATAATTTCCGTCTCAAACTCACCACCCAACAAAAAGCGACATAAAAGGCAATTAAGTCATGAAACGCATACAGTAATTTCAAACAAATAAAAACAAAAAATAAAAAAAATAGATTGACACGCAACATGCAACAACGAAGCATATGATTCTAAGTAACAACAGTTAAATAAGTAAAAATGCATGATGTATACAAAAACATTAAAAAAGAGCTATTAACTGAGCTGTGTCTATCGAAAACACCTGTTTTTAGACATACGTAGTCTTGTCTTATTTTATTTTCGCAAAGACACTCACTCACGTTTCCACAAACAATTAAAACAGAAAAGCCACCAGCCTGACTTTATATATTCAATTAGAACTGATCGCAGAGCTGTGATAAGCTATGCTAAACAGGTGAATGAATAGCAGGCATTTTGTTATTGTTCTTACACAAGTGTTCGCTCGGCCATTTATATGAGAGTATTTACTTTCAATTATGCTCGAGGGTATTATCTACTAATTGCTTTATCTTAAGCAATTGCTATTCATATGTCAATCGATAAAGCTTTGTAAAAGAAAACGAATGTTTTTAGCTGTGCGAAAGGAATAAAGCTTTAAAAAGTGTAAATTGAATGACAAATTAACCCATTCTAATTCGAGACACTCTTTCGCACTGAGCATTTCCACTACTAAAGTTTATGACAATATTAGATAGTTAACAAATATTACTTGGTACTTAACCACATTTTTTTCTAGAAATCACATTATGTTTGCATTTTATTATGCCATTTTGTCGAACACTTTCCATTGAATTAATTCAAATATAGGGTGCGTCATTTTGAGTTTAAATAAAAACTGATTGAGCTTGTGACACACGCTTGGGAAAACTGAATTCAGAACAAACCCAGAAAAGAAACGCTTACAGCGAAATAATTGAAAATTGCTGTAATATATAAAATAGTAGAACTTAATAAAATATCTCCGTTTGGTATTCAACGTTTAAAGAGCAACTTCCAATGGCGTTTATTCCTTTCCTTATGAAGGTAACTAAATATTTGGTCGAATTTCTTTTATATTGTGTGAACGATTAAAGCCCATCGCCCACAAACTGATTCGACCTCATCAGTGTGTCTTTAAGCCTAGGAAAATCAACTACTGACCAGATGTTCACCATTCATCAAATTTTGGAAAAAATCCGTGAAAATATGGCCGATACGCACCACCTGTTCGTCGATTTCAAAGATGCTTTTGACATCACGAAATGGAACTGCCTTTACGCTACGTCTGAATTTGGTATCCCCGAAAAACTAATTTGACTTCTTCTGGAGAGAATAATTCGAGAAGATACAATATTTTATAAGGGTGTACAGCTGCTGGCGTATGGCGATGTTATTGATAKCATTGGCCTCAACACCCACGCTGTTAGTTCTGCTTTCTCCAGAATGGATAAGGAAGCGCAGCAAATGGGTCTGGTAGTGAACGAAGGCAAGACGAAATATCTTCTGTCATCACTCGCGACTTGGCTCCCACGCCACTGTTGACAGTCATAACTAAAAACTTGATTAAAGAATTTTGAAGCTTTCAGAAGCGATAGTTAATTTACGGAGAAACTCTTAAGTTTTGATCAGAAAATATTGCACTGTGCTTGGTTGGTAAAATTTTCAAAAGAAAAGAACAGTTGAACCTGAAAACATCTTGTCAACAAGTTGTGCAACGGATAGTGTTTTTCTTGTCACTACTCGCTGTTGCAAAGCATATTGGTTGCGTGCAAAGCATAAAAACTTTCTGGGTTTAAAGCGATGTGTGGAGCTTGCATTCTAAGAGAACTTTTATTCTGTGCGCAGAATTTGAGTTTTGAAATTTAACAAGCAACTACAGTCTTACATATGTGTATAGATGTGTTTCAGAAGAGAAGCGCTAGCAGCGGAACAGTTTCAAAAACACTGTAATGTATGTTAATGCAACATTTATGTATTATGTCACACATCTTCGCAGCGCTACTGTTAATAACAAAACTGTATAAGATAGACAAATAGCATAAAAGTGTTAAAAAATATTTTATTACTTAAATAATTATATTCTTTGTGCTTTTAATCACAAGTTCATGTTAATTAAATCAAAATTAATGTCAAGAAATATTTTCGAACTCACTTTATAAATTTTGCAAATTCATGTCCATGCATTTGCTTATGAAATTATATTTTAGCTCTTTTCTTTACTGCAGTGTTTATACCCACCTGTTTAGCGCACAATAAATATTTTGACTGGCAGCACTTAATTGACTGATTATTTGATTGGTCAAGTACGCCTTACATCTGATTTATATGCTAATTATTTCAATTCTATGTGCTAGATATTGGCAGACAGTCATGTAGAGAGTTGTTAAGTCAATATTGATAAGTTATTCAGATTAAAAAAAAATATCTATACAGGGTGTATTAATGGGTTAGCGGTAGTCAGAATTTTCAAAAAATAATTTTTATTGCATTTCCGTTAAGTGTAATATCTTAAAAATATTCTCTGAAAATTTCATGTTGATCAGATAAATAGTTTTTGAATTATTCAACACATAACAATGAGAGCACGGGCACTTCAAAGCGCTAGGGTGAAACCTTAAACGCATTTTTCTCAAAATTATGTTTTTTGAACTGGTGACAACTGTAACTCGAAATGAAATTTATACAGCTTTTAGAATACATAATATACTCGGGCCTGATCGAAGGACTTTTATTTTTTAAAAATTTTGATTTTTTAAGCCCAATTAACTGTTGATTTTTTCCCAAAAATTTAGAAAGAAAATTCTTGAGTCCGCGACTTCGTTAATTTTTGAAAAAAAAAAAAAAAAATAGTAATCCTCCGATCAGGCCCAGGATTATCTATTTATAAAACTAATTTTGTTTGATTTTAGATGAATCTCCAAGGACTTGTGGTCTATGTATAATAATGCCATATTACTAGGTACGTTTGTAAAATAACACAATTTAAAAAGAATACTGAAAATTTTCATTTTTTTGTGCCTCTGACTACCCTTATCCCCTTAAGTTTGCACCGAAATTTTCAACACTCAAAAAGAGACGTCGGAGACTCTAAAAAGTTATACTATATATTTAATCGGCGTTACGAGCTGAGTCAATTCGCCTATGATTGTCGATATGTCTGAATATACACGAATTAACCCCTCAGTTTTCAATTATTCGTCAATTCTTTTTTAACTCACGGGTAATTGACACATCTTTTCAAAGAGTCAATTTCCGACTTTTATTCTCTTGTGGAAATTGTTAAATTAAATATTTTATTACAATTTTTTATTGTTACAAACATACCCTATTAACAAAGGTATTCTGAATTAAAAAAACAAAAAAAAAAAAATGTTAACTTGGCCATTCGAATGCCATTTTTGCGGTGACCTCTCGGAAAAAATATGCACCCGCAGCGGCAGGATAATTCCTTACAGGATCATTTAAAGTAAAAAAATACGTGTTAAAACCTTAACTTAGAATTTGGACGAAGGAAAAAACTTAAATTTGGATTTTTGGCAGAACTTTTACAAAAAAATTAAAATTTCGGTGAAATTTTTGCAAAATTTTTTTCAAATAATTGTAATCGTAAAAAATCCTTTGTAGAAGTCTTTAAGAACTGTATCTCTAAGATCTGTGTAAAATTTTCTCATGTTTGGTTTGAGTAAATCTTGCCAACCGACTTCAAAAAACAAGTTTCGCGAAAAACGCGCTTAAAGATGGCGCCCTTAGCCTAGTTAGCCTCGCGCCTTAAATTCTCAAGGTTGTATTTTCGGAACTATTACTCGGATCAATTTGAAGATTTAATACAATATTTTAGAGGTGTTGTGAAATTTAATAAGACAATAAAAAAAGTCGATTTTTGTAACCCATGTATTGCCTTAACTGCACTAAAACCATACGTCTGGGGATATTTAAGGTCTTTGCAATGTCTCCGTAAGATTTTCCATCCTTTTGTATCTGAACGATAATAGTCCTAATGTCCTCATTATAAGACTTGAGCTTACCTATTTTTTTTATCACTAAAATTATTTAATTCCTTATACATAGTTACATTCACATGAACACAACGAGAAATCTTAAGAGTTGAACATGCCTTGCTTTTGCATATAAGACCTTAAGGGTTTCAGAATAATGGAATTTTATCACATTTTTTTGACTGCTGAGTCTGACCATACTATCATAGAAAATAATTCAAAATAAAATTCTATTTTTACTCTTAAAAATTTTACTTAAATGGTCATTAAATTTATAGGGACAAGTCATTGTCAATTAGTTGCACTCATCTGTAGAAGTCAAAAGTAGACGACGATTTGGGTTTCGGTCGCTTCGACTAAGCAGTTAAGTAAAATAAATATACATAAAAAGAGTGATATAAATATGTATACACAGTCAAAGACTCATGACTTCAATCCGTTAACACTTCTTACATTAAATTATCAAGTTGTTATTTATTTACATAAATTTACTACAAATATTCGCAAAAGCACCGCCAGATACTATAAGTTATTTGGCTAAACACCCAGATCATAATAATTGTGCTGAAACAATATCTGCAATGACTTGTATGAGCCGATAAATATCATAATTTGCATATTTCAACGCATATAAATAACGTTAACCGCCTCTGACCATATAAAACTATGTTTATATATGTGTATTGTATTAGACGCTTGCCACTGTACATGCGACAGTGTTTGTAATAGCATGCCATGAACTTTTAACCACACAGATTTTCTTCACTTTTCCTTTCGGTTTTTATTTTTTTATATCGACAAACAAAGCATTAATGAATACAGGCGAAATATAATAAAAATGATTGATGCTATTATTGAATGACCAAATGCCCGGCCAACTGCCAACAACTCACCGCCACTATAGCCATTTACATGACCGATTAGGTAGTTAGCCGTAACAGCAAACAAAAACAAAGCGCTGGCTTTACGGTTGTCAATTACCGGACGCGAAAATTACATACAATACATATTATTAGCCATATAAACAATTGATACATAATAATGTAAATCAAATGGGCCATACATCCATGTGGTATGCATGCGTGTATGTGTCCACAGAGCGTAATGTGGTGCATAAAACACTCGTTATCGCGCAGCATTAATAGCAAAACACAGCGAACACGGCAAATGTTGTGCAAAGGTGGCATGAAAGAGATTTATTGGTATTCTTACATGTGGGCTAATCGCAAGTGTTGACTGCAAAACGGTCCAAGTGTACGAACTAACGCCGAAAAGGCAAATTGAGAAGTAGGAGAAATCGCTCCGCGATACGTGGAGGTTTTGTGTTACAAATGCCGCACAAAAAGTCTTCAAATGACGAACAATTATCTGGAACAATCTACTTATTTGAAATTATATTATCGTATAGGCAATACTTAGCAAAGTTTCGTATAAACAATGCCTACACATTTTGGTTCCCTTTGTCAACAGGCATGCCGGCATATCCATTGAAAAACTGACAAGTGCAACAAGAGAACTATGGCAACACAGCATATTGTTCAATTTAATCTAATTGTGCCGCTATATAAATAGATAAATTTTAATACCGACAGTTTTTTAATACTTCAACTCACATATAAAAATATAAAAACATAAGTAAAGCATATGCATATTGAAACCAGCTAATTGGTCGGTCTTACTTAGCTTTGCGTTTGGTCAAACGGCTTTACTTCTGTGCACTATAAATAATAAACTCTCCGACGTTGGTGTCCATTCGTCGCTGTCGTAATTCAATTTAGTTTACATGGAATCTAACACTTGTTCATCCGGTTTATGCTTATGGATATGCCTGATTGACTTATTGACTGGGCGGCCAGTTGGCTGAGAACTTACCGTATATGTTTGCACTTTGTATGTCAGACACATTCTAATTTCCAAGTTTTAGCCAATGCGCATGCGTGATTTTTTTTCGAAGGGTAAAAGGGGCGTTCACTCGTCGTCTCAAAGTGTTAATTCGATAGTTGGCATTAAAATAATGTGCATATTAGCCGCTAAATGAACACACATATATATGAAAGTTGGTGATAATTGAAAAGGGTGTTGCTCAATAAATTAAAAGCCGATATTCACTCAACTCAAACTCAATATACGTATGTATAAGTATTATATTTATTGTTATAATTGAAGTTCAATTGGTTTCATTTATAGAATTCCATTGCTGACCGCAATAATATCACAAATGCCTGTCCGCACTGCTGTTGCACCAGTTCCCATAAAGACTGAAAGATGTAATCTTGTTTTAACTTGCATTCTTTTATAAAGCTCTTATCGGATATGAGATATACCACTAGAACAAAAATATCTCAGTTTTGGAGTAAATTCTAGTGGTTAGAGATATGAAGCTTTTGCAAAATAAATATCGAATACTCGAAGCCTAGTTGGCGATTGAAGTGGAAGGGTAGTTTCTGGGCGAACACAAATGAAATAAAAAAATATTTTATATAACCCCATTAGCATACATACTACTGTGAGCAAATTGAAAGGTTAATTTTGTCCATTTCATTTCCTTCAAAGTGATCTCCTCCCGCTGCAATACACTTACGCCAACAAATCGTAGCACTTGGAGAAACCATCCGTCGTGTTCAGATCAGAGCCTTCTTCGATTCAGCTTTTATATCCTCAATTGAGCCGGAAGTTATTTGTGAAACCAGACCTAGCTCAATGTACAGACTAAATTCATTATATATAATCGTTATTTGCAGTGTCCATAGGGTTATGAATCCAGCTCAACCAGCGTTTATTAAGTTTGCACGAAGTATGTAGTAAAATACCCAGAAGAAACATTCGAGACAATATAAAGTATAGTATGTATAAATGATCAGCATGAAGAGATCAGCATGAAGAGATTGTATATTTATGTCTGTGTATGTGCGAAGTAGTCCTTTTAGCAGAAGATCCACGTCCTTTTCTCTCCTTAAGAAGCCGAAATAATAGTCCTTTGTGCACCTCTTTTTTTATTTGAACAGAAACTTTAACAACTTTTGGCACGGATAATTGGACAAGTCAACGCTATAATTTCCAAACAAATTGTTAAGATTTGATCACTATAGTATACATATAGCTGCCACATAAACTGGCCGATCATAATCGAAAGAAAGAACTTTTTATACCCTCAATGCCGTAAGAAATATATCACTACTGATCCACATATGGGAAAACATAATCTGAGAAATATGTGAGCAAATTCCAAAGCTTCCTTAATCTTAACATATTGCTATATACGTATTCGTTCTGACAACATTAAATATTTTTCATAAAATTTCGCCTATTTTCATACCACAGTACAAAACAAATCTTGTTAGGTTTATGAAAAATAATCAATCCAAAAAGTTAACCAAATAAAGTGCTTACTATAAATAATTGTAAAAAAATTATGCTTAAAAAGCTCTTATGGTCCATCATAAGATTATTACCCATCAATAATTATTAGGTTCGGCCCGCCAGTCATAATTGCTTTAAATCTTACTGTCTTATACCATACATGAAAATATATATGAATGACAGTTTTAGTCATAATGGGAATCACATTTGAGTAATTCGGTAAAGGCCTTATTCCTGGTTTAAAATTTCATTGCCAACATTCACTGTCCAAATTGAATCTCAATAAGGCAAAGCAAGAAGCTTAGCCTTACATGAAATTCATAGAAAAATGTAGCGCTTTAGATTTTAATTGGTGAATTTGACACTAATAATCACAAATACGGTAGCCAGGGATTTCAAATAATACAGACGGGGATTTTTCCTCCGTTCGCAGCGAATGGGATCTCATATTAGAAAAAAAAAAAAAAATTAACGTAAAGAACAGTGCCATAAAAGTTTAATATGTGTTTATGTTCATGTATTTTCTAAAAAAAAATTTAAGGACAAACATGCAAAGAAGCGCAAGGTTTGGGTGCTACTGAACATTTTATAGTCATACAACTTGCAAGAATCAAAGCCAGGGAAATACCCTGAGGAGTAAAACGTCAACCAGAGGATCGGAATCCAAGCAATTACATATACATATATAGGGCGTATGAAATGGATGAAATCGGACATAACGTCGCTCGAGTAAGCTTATAACGGTAATGTTAAAAACTACTAAAAGTGCAAAAATCAAAAATCAAAAACTTAATATGCTAGACACTTTCAATTTTACCTTCGAGTTGGTATGAGGATTTTTTATGGGAGCCTTTGTAAAAATTGATCGATGGGTGTGACGCCGCCCGAATGACTGAATTTAATATGTGGCATGCTTCTCATATTCTTATGACCCAGTGTGAAAATGGGTATAATCGGACCACAACCACGCTTACCTCTCGTATAGCACAATTTTAAAATCCATTTGTTTATTTCACTTTCCAGTACACAAATCCAGAAGTAATTAATATTACGGGAAAAAATTTTTGCAGGAATAATGCCTTCGAAGTATGCCATTTTATGATTAAAAATTGTATAAATGGTAGCAAAATTGTTCAAGCCCCTATATACCGAATATTTAGACCCCGGTACCTATAGTTGAGTTTTGATCGAAGATATGGGTCCATTTGTGAGATATATAATTGAAAGGGATAATCCTTCAGCGACAATAATATGTCTGTATGTAAAAAATTAGTTGAATCGGACCAATAGTCATAAACTTAATATAAAAATTTTTGAACTTCGTGGTGACTTTATACCGCACATATCGGCCAATATATAAGTTATCTCCATGAAAATGAGAAAAAAAAAAAATGATGAAGCCCCAGTAAACTAGTATCATTATTTTCGATCATCTGGTTGACTTTACTACATATGATTGGTGAGTGTATGTGAGGTACTGTACGAAACACAGGGAACAGTTTTTTAGTATACGTCATATCAATAGTACGTGGTATTGGCAAAAATATATAAAATAGGGTCGACACTACCCCAACTCACATATATTAAATGTAATGATTTTCCGTTTTCTAAAAAACCTTATACCAAATATGCCGGTCAGTGTATGAGATATACCTGTATGTGTATATATAAAATTGCTTGGATTCCGATGATTTCCAACAATGCTAGGAGTAATACGCTTAATCCGAAAGACGATAGAAATATGTTCAGCTTTGATTATGACACCACACATTTTTTTCTAATATTTCTGTGAGCTTTTCTAAAAAATAAAATAATTTATACATACTTCTCAAAAAGAATACTTATTTTTGAGCATTCCTATCTAAACCCAAGGTATAAAGCCTATAGGCATTCATTGTCTTACTCAATAATAAATTATATTTCGTAGCTTCTCTAAAAAATACCTTCATGGTAGCAGTAAATTTTCTGATAGTTTGAAATCAATGGTATTGCCGTTGCCATTAAGAAAGAGTCTAATAATGTCCCATTGAACGTGTATAAAACAGTAAAATAATCATTAAATTTGTAAATGCCTTCATAAGCTTAGAATGCAATTTTTACGAACCAATGTGGCAGATTTCAAAGACATTGAAAAATCAATTTAAACGAACTGATACGTTTCCTAAACCACTTAAATCAAAACTACGCTATTTAAAGGCGGTTCAACAGACATTTACTTTGGCGGTGGTACCCTAATCATGTGTCCATTCGCATCTAACAGGCATGTGTTTGTTGTTGTTGGTACACATATGACAGCTTATTGGCAGCTAAACAAGCGTGCAGAGTCCACACAGACAAAGCGTGCAAGTCACTTCAATGGAAACGGAAGTTGATTTCGAGTTTGTGGTTAATGGAATAATGTGAATACTGTCAGTCGGACAGCAATAACGCGGCAGATAAAGAGACGGCCAAACCAACGATTGCATTCGTATAACATATATGTATTCCATATATATGTATATGTATATATGTACGTGCGTGTGGCACATGATTGCCGTTGAACGCGCCAAAGTATTTGATTGCGTTGGAAATTAAGTTGGATGGTCAGCAAATTTAACGAGAGATAATGTTCGCGCCCGCCTTGACGAAGGTTAAAACTCCGATTGCTTGCTCCCGCAATGCGCTTGCTTCACGTTTATGCATGCGCGCATTAACTACACCGTTATGGCGGTATCGAGAAACTAGGATGTACTTCTTGCCACAAACCAGCGCAACTAGACTTTACTTTATTGCTTTTGTTGCTTACGTCTGCCAGCTTATGAACACCTTTGCATATTTGGCATGTAGTGTTGCCACAATGCTACATGGAATTAGTTGCAGGCCATACTACATTGTTTGTACTGTCTACTCACAAAATAAACTTACGATAGTTGGAGGCATTAATAGTAGCCAAAGGCGTTTGGGTCGCTTGTGCAGCATTTATGATTTTGTGAATGAATTTTTTCACTCGCTCAAATGCTAACGGTTATGGCTTGTTTGCTTACCACCTTTGCTGTCTGGTATTTTCTTATTTGTTGTTATAAAGGCAAAGTGACAGTAGACATTGCTGGCTGGCGCAGCAAATGCTGCCTCGGGGTCACTTAGCACATGCATTTGCGCCAGATCTGCGAGGTTGTGCCATTTTTTGTGTTGTTACCTTTTTCTTGGATCGATTCGATGAACCAAATTTCAAATTTCCAATTTGCCGAAGCAAAAAAGAGAAGGAAAAGGAAAGGTAGTGATTATGCGGCCAAAATGCTCGAACGCTTGCATATGTATATGCAAAAGTTTGCTAAGCGTTTAATAGGCGTTTGCAAAAAGGTTTAGTTGAGCGTAAAAAATGGATAATAGAAATGCGAAATTAGCAAAAAGTGGTGCATAATTTTCCAAGAGAGCTATTGAATTTATTTCGGGCTCTACAGCTTTTAATAATATATAATATTGAGAGCGGCTTCCAGCGCTTTAATTATCGGTAGCATATTTATGTAAATACTTGGTTATAATAATAATTGCCACTGATATTTATGTTATATGCATGTTAAGTGCTATTAATGGGGGCAATTCCCAATTGTTAGGCTTATGAGGTAACATGGTATGTTTGCCTGTATCGGAAGAAAATGTTTATAGTATTTGGCGTTTTAAGCCACAAGAAAGGTTTCTCACCAGTCTTTAAGACAAAATATTTTTAAAGATTGGTGAGAAATCAATTTTGTCTTCTTGAATACCATTATTATACGCTGAACCGGGTATAATAAGTTTGTCGCGAAGTTTGTAACGCCCAGAAGGAAGGGTCGGAGACCCTATAAAGTATATGTATAAAGGATCAGTATGTCGAGCAGAGTCGATTTAGCCATGTCCGTCTGTCTGTATATATAYGAACTAGTCTCTCAGTTTTTAAGATATCGTTTTGAAATTTTGCAAACGTCATTTTCTCTTCAAGAAGCTGCTCATTTGTCGGAACTGCCGATATTGGACCACCATATACATATCGACAAGATATATTCACGAAATTTGGTCTAGATTATTTTAAAACAACAATGTAATCTCCGAAAATATTGTTCAGATCGGCTGACTATAGCAAACAACAGAAATGCACCAGGGAAGGGTATTTAGCTACCGTGCAACCGAAGCTTTTTTAATAAATTCTTAAATAATTAGTCTAGCCCGTGATTTTTTAAATGTTTTAGGCTTACAGTACATTTTAGAGTCCTTAAAACAAAAGTGAAATAATGTCAATCAAATCCGTTGAAGTGCCAAGAAGTTAGGGTGGGTCAGCCTCAACACGTAACATTTAAACAAGTTTTCTCGAAACAGAAATATTTTTGAATTTTGGGATGTAATGGAGTATAGTCATTCTCTTTGGTAAGCAGCTACAGTCTTTTGTTCTCGCCCCGCTACCTGGAAACTTGGGCGCCCTTGTGTAAGATACGGTAGCCAGCTCATGTGGAGCCTAGGCGTTGATCCTGAAATAAGTTTGTTTTAAAGGTAATTGATAGTTCGCCAGCCTGCTTCATGATTGGCAACTAAGAGGGACCCCACAATCTCCGTCAGGATATGGAAGGTCCTCTCCGAGCCGTTCGATACCAAGCGAGGCTTCCTTCAAGGCGACTTCTTCAATCTACTGCTGAAAAAAATAATTCGAGCTGCACAGCTGAATTGATACGGTACAATCTTTTAGAAGAGCCTTTAGCTGCTGGCATACGCTGCTGATATTGATATCATTGGTCTCAACAATCGCGTCGTTAGTTCTGGTTTCTTTCCGTTGGATAAGGAAGCGAAGCGGATGGGTCTGGTTGGGAACGAGGACAATACGAAAAATTTATGATCCCTTGCGCATTGGCAACGGCGAATACCGCAGTCGATAGATCCATGAGCTGTACGATAGCGGCGACATTGATATGGTACAGTGAATCAGAACTTATACACATGGCTTCAGACTCCATATTAAAATACAATATTATAAACACCTTATTGTGTTCTACCCGTTCGGATAACGTGAGTTTCACAACTCCCGGATTTGGGTAAAATTTTGTCATTGTCTTCAGTAAGGTTTGTCATTTCATCACGTCTCATTTCACTTTGGCGCAACGTTCCTCGGTAGCTACTGTAAGAGCTCTTCGCAGTCAATCAATTTCTCAATGTAGCCGTATCAGAAGCGAATTTCTGTTAAAATCAAAAGCGAGAGATATGCCAGGATGTTCATCGTTTCCTTTTTGCGGAATTTGATCAAATTGGCGAATACGATCTTTATTATTAACAAGACCGCCTCATTTTTCTCGTCAAAAATGGATTTAAATTCGATTTAACGCTCCTGGATTATTTTCCCTGTTTGTATGTTAAATCAAGGATTTACGCCAATCACACAGCCAAGCTCGAAGAGCCCGAAGACAATATTGAGTGCATTACAGCCGAAATTCTAGCCAAAATCCTGACCCCGGTCGTCGAAAGTTGACGTAACCTGTCCACTGGTTATTCAAGCGGAGCTCTGTTGGCCACTTTGTTCAAATCATAAATGTCAAACAGTATGTTTGTTGTAGCGAGAGAAAACATTTCTGTCATAGAAGGAATGCCCTCAATGCCACACATATTGTCGGTTATAAGCTTGTGTTCTTACAGTGTGTGTGGTCTGGTTATCTATACATTTGTCAAACACAAATTTTAATGCAACAAAATACTTTTTCTACGGGTAACTGCAGCGGTAAATAGTACGAGGGGTATTCATTTGACGCAAAGTATTGCGAGAAATTGATAAATGCTTGAGTAAGAATGAGGAAATAGATAAAATAGTCTGTAATTATTTTGACATTTTAAATTATGGACTTAAAAGATTGCAATAAAGATAGCAATTAATTAGCAAAAATTTTCTCACAAGTTAGACACAATATTCCACGAGGAGTATACAACGATGGAAATATGTGTTTTAGAAGGAGCGTCGAATACATTACCAAAATTGGAAACTAAAAATGGAATAACAAAAAGTTCATAATATCCTCAGCACACATACATATGTATGGATATGTACATATGTAGGTAGGTATGAATATATATGTACGTATGTCTATTGCTGCTATGTTTTCGCAGGTTAGATACAAAATAAAGCATAAAGAGCATAAATTTACGAGTTTACGTCATTAGCGAAAGTGTAGCGAATTGTTAACGTGACAAACAACTATCTAAGCGAATAACCACGATGCAATAAAAGCACACAAAGGCTTGAAAAAGTGTGTGTTTGTATGTGTGCAAAGAGAAGTTGATTGATTCATGACGAACGACACTGCAAGCGATATTCCACAACAACATAATGTATTTTTCTACGTGTGTATGATATATAGTACTGACTGATCCTTGCATGTATATGTATGCATATGTGTGCGAAGTAAACAATGGCCAGTCTTCATATAAATGCTCGTGTCTCTATGGCCATAAGGAGACACATTGCAGCGCCGTGGGCTAGAAGGCGCAATATAGGAGTCATGAATGAATTGATAGATAAAAACACACCTTCAGCTTGACAACAAAAACATTGGAAATTTGAACAGCAGAAAGAAACCGGCAGAAAATAACCAGGTTACAAGCACTTGATACATGTCTGATAATTAAAAGTAACAAGGGATTTTGAGTAGCCGACTTCTTGCTTTTATTTTTTATTTAAAAATTTTTATTGTTTAATTTTTTGTAAGCTTAAATTCTTTTTCTCTTTTTCTCCACATATTCTTTTTCTCCACATATTCTTATTGTTTACTTGTTTATTTATTCATATTTCGTCTGTAATGTTTTTTTTGTCAGCAAAAGGCGACAAGTTTTTCTGAGGCACACATTCCCGCATAGCTGCACACATACATTGTACTTATATAGTCATTGATAAGACTGACCAGACCGCTAATGGTAGCAGACGATTTTAATGACGTTGTCGCGAGTGGCGTTGGTGGTAGTTACGTTACAATGTAACAGCAAAATCGACGTTAACAACAGCATCGCAAACGAGGTCGACGAGTTCGATCTATATAGTTGTTGTTAACTGGGTCAGTCATCTGTGTTCTGCAGCTTATTAGCCGAGGTTAGGGTTGTCGCTTACGCTTGGGCTTTTGAAGCTCAAAAACTGGCAAGTCAAGTACCTGATTATGTTCATAGATTATCAGGAAAAGTTGGTTGAAGGCCATTTTGGTCGGGCTCAGCATCACTGCGAGCATGATATTATAATCTATCTTGTTAGAGGACTCGAACTAGATTGGTAAAACTGGTTGCGTTCGGAAAAGAAGATTCAGAAAGTGCTAAGTACATCGATTTTGTTCTCCTGTAGAGAATAAAGGATCCGCAGTACCAACGATAAAATCAATGTATTGACCGAAGAATCTTACTAACAAGTCAATTAAGTTTCTTGTGGTATCCAAAAAGTAAGGTGACATTGTATTTATTTTGAAAATTCTTTATTTATTATTCCATATCAATTTCATCCCCTTCAAAACAATCCCCTCCCGATGCAATGCACTTATGCCAACGGATTTTCCAATCTTCGAACCGCTGATTGTAGTCACTTTCCGTAATGGCTCTATCGTATGAAACGGTGAGCCAGAAGTCGCACGGCGGCAGATCAGGTTGCGGAACGATATGGGTTGAGTTTTTGGCGAAATGATCACGAATTACGAGGGCCTTTTTTCCAAACAACTCAATGTTTTCGGTACCAGTCGAGATTCGACGCGCTTGAGGCCCAAAACATCCTTCAAAATCGTATTCGTTGAGACGGTCGATATGCCAACTTCATCAGAAAGGTCTCTTATTGTTAATCGACGGTTTTTCAACACCAAATCTTTGATTTGTTGAACGTGAGTTTCGTCGGTTGGGGTTGATGGTCGCCCTGGACGCTCTTCGTCTTCGACACGTTCACGGCCGGCTTGGAACTCACTATACCACTTGTAAACTTTTTTTTAGACATAGCCTCATCACCAATGGCTTTCTGCACCATCCTCAACGTATCTGCAGCAGAAAATTGATTCCGTAAACAAAATTTAATGCAAATTCTKTGCTCAACAAATTTCGACATCGCAAAAAACGAAAAACTCACTTTTAGCAGCTCACAAAACGACACGTATCTCAAAAACTAATGAATACTTTGACATGAAATTTGACATAAATGTGACTGACAGTACTACCAACCTAAAAAGAAAATCATCCTCCAAATCCTTCGACGCGAGCAGTTTAAGTTCAAATGTCACCTTATTTTTTTGCATACAGTATACCGGAAATGTAGTTTCCTAAAACACTTCTGGATCACTTCGCATTGAAGCAATGGCATCTGGAGAAACACCTCTGGTCTTGGAATACTAGCAACACACTATTCACTTCAACAAACGAACCAATAAGTTTAAAAAATTATACTCTACGATACGTTAGCATATATTGAATGATCAAAAAGATGGTTCCAGAATTTAAAGATCTCTTTCCAACTAACGGAATTATTGACAAAAATTATGGATATGTTCAACGGATATTCAATAAAAGAGCTCAGTAGATTGAAATCAAAGTTCTTTGTTAGCAGGAGGATCCGTCAAAGTTTCTCTTCGCATCTCTCTTTGCATTTTCAAAGAAAATTTAATTTTTTTTTGTGAAAATGTGTGTCAAAAATCCAATTTTCGGGTTTTTTCCTTTTTGGATGATCATGTAAGGAGTTATCCGCCGACGCGGGTGCATCGGTTTTCCGAGGGTTCACCGGAAATGACGTCGCAATGAACGAGTTTAAAATATTTTTTTTTTTTTTAAATTCGAGAATATATGTATGTTTGTAACAATAAAATTTTTTAATAAAATACTAAATTTTTTATATGAGAAAAAAATAAATGAAAAGAGGTTGGTTTTTACCCGAGTAACCAATTAAGGAGTTTTAATTCTGTCAACTTCAAAAATCGACGCCAATTTTGATTGCAACGAAATCACTTTTATAAGTAGGAAAAAGTTTAAGACAAAAGCCATATAAGGGAGAAAAATTCGATACAACCCTAACCTAAGCTATGATATTGCCACACTCGCATGAATTGTGCCGCACTTACTTGCGTCCAGAGCAAGCACAGACACAGGTTGGGAACTAGCAAAATATGAAGTAATTATAAAGTTGCTGTCTTTTGCCGCTAGTAGTACATTGGTCATGTGGTACGCTGTTGCAAGCTGCACAGCAGCCAAGTTGACGGATATTATGCTGCAACGCCACTTTAGCGGTATTTATATGGCAGCTAATGATAGCCTTAAGTCGGTATCTTGGTCGGTAGTTTGCGGTAATTTACACCGAGTTTATGAAATTTCATAGTTGCTATGAGTTGAGTGTTTATTGGCGGTTTGATTGCATTGCAATGGATAATATTTGGCATTTGAATACCGATTGAATATTCATATATTTTATACATTTGTAAATATGTGTCTAATTTTTGAGGTAATATCTTAAAATAGGTGACCTTTATTGGTTAGACTGACCAGTTTTGCAACAAAGTTACTTACTCAATAGGCTGAGACTTATTTCGGTACGCGAAATGTGCTAAAAATTAGATTGGAGCAGTCATAGTTTGGGTTTCTTCAATTTTTTGTCAAACTCAGTTATAGCCAAGTTAAGAACGGTTCGAGATACCAAGTGCAGCTAGGTCCTTCTCCACCTGATCTTTCCAAGTGGAGGTCTTCCTCAGCATCCCTTGGCGCGTACTACCTCGAATACTTTCAGAGCTGGAGTGTTTTTATTTTTATTTATTTGCTTCGCTTCCTTATACAGCCTGGAGAAATCAGAGTTAAAGACGCGGATGTTTTGATATCAATATCATCGACGTACGCCAGCAGCTGTGCACTCTTATAAAAGATTGTATGTACCTGCTCGATTAAGTTCTGCAGCTCCAATTATTTTCTCCAGCAGCAGGTTGAAAAAGTCGCACGATAGGAAGTTTTCTTGTTTGAAAACTCGTATGGAATCCAACGGCTCGGAGAAGTTCTTCTCGATCCTAATGGAGCTTTTGGTATTGCTGAACGTCAGTTTACACAGCCGTATTAGTTTTCGACGAAGAGGTGGTGTGTGTCCATCCCTCTTTCACGGGCTGTTTTCTAAGATTTAACGCTAGATGAATAAGTTGTCAGTTGTTGATTTTGAAGGTCTATAGCCACATTGATAATGTTCAATCAGTCTGTTAACGATGGACTTTAATATTTCACATAGTACGCTTGATAGAACTTTACATGCGATATTGAGGATGCTTATCCCACGGCAATTGACGCATATTGTGAGGTCTCACTTAAATTATAATCAGTTCTTCACCGCCGTGTTCGAATAGCTCGGCCGGCCTCCATCGACCAAGTCGCTTTGTTGTTCTTAAGACGAATAAGAGCTCTATACTGCTTTGCTCTGAGGGATTATCAAATTCCAAGAAAACAAAACCTACAGCAAGGTCCGATTATCATGAATAATATGGCTGACTGATCGAGTTTTTATATTTTGCAGATAAACATCTCTTTATTCATTACTTTATTTATCTCTCTTTTGGAAAAATTCAGTTCTTGGTCCATTAAGGTAGTTAAGAGCATTGAGTCGTTAACTGCAATTGATTTGTATTAAGAAAGTGTCTTGCATATGGATCGTATTTTTCAGATTACCTTGTTTATCAAAATAGGTTATATCTTATAGAAATTGCATCTCTCTCTCCGCTAATGAGCTCTATACATATGTCTAAGTTACTACCAAACAGCACTGCTACAAAGTTGGTTACTATTGTTTCTTCGCTGACATATCACTCGTCGCAATAGACAGAGTGTAGCTGCACTTAACTACAACTTAACCGCTACCATTTTAATGGCACAAAATCTTATTAAAACTTATTTTTCAGTTTTTCCAATTGAAGTTTAAGTAATTCACATCCCAATGAAAGAGTTGAATAAATTTTTAAATTGAATCACCTCAAAGTTCATATGAATTTCGCGGGCTGAAGCTAAATTCCTGCAATTACCTGTTCTTGCAGCATGTAAACAGCAAAAAATAGCGGCGTACGTGCGTAGTGAAGCGTGTGACTTGCAACTCGAACGCACTGACCACATTGCTTTGCTGCGTCTACAGCTGCCTGATCAAATCAGACGTTTCGGACGGGCATATAAAGCCAACACGCTGAAATTAATACAAATCAACATAAATGAGTAAAGGTATAGCCAAAGAAATCAATTCTAGTGGTCTGGTGGCAGATTGTCGGCTAAAATTAATGGCGCTCTAATGCATATGTTGCAACTTTCTGTCACAATTCATTTATAATCGGTGTTTCAAATTTGTGCTGATTTTTACGGTAACGCAATAGGCAGAAAATATAGTCACACAAATATGACTGTGTGTGTGTTATGAAGTTGTTATGAAGATGAACTAATTTCAAATACTGTTTTAAATTAAAAGGTGTCAACTTTTATGACAAAGCTATAAATTAGCCACTGTGCAATTTGTTATAATTTGTTGTATGCCTGGGTAATGCCTCGCAGTGAATGTATTGATTGATGGCAAGGCAATTTTGACACGTGCAGAAGTTAAGCATCTTTTTATCTTCATAATTGCTTACGCAATTGTAATACGTATTTTAGTTACTTTCGTAACTTTCCCTAATTACAATAAACACTTTAAGGTCATATTATCTTTATCTTTACATCTTTTTTTAAAATAGCATCATAAAAAATACTAATTGCCCATTAAGATCATGAACCAATAAAGATGAAAACTATGATAAGAATGAATGTTATATAAAGTAACCTTGAATATACCCGCTATCTTCAAAACTCGGTGCGCACATACGGATAGTGGGACGGTGTTATAAGCTTTATTGCAAACTAAATATTTTGATAAGAATTAATAAAAATAAAGACTAATAGCCCATTAAAATCTTGAGCCAATAAAGATCAGATAAAATTAGCATACCTATTCAAGTTATTAAACGTGTTACCTAAATTAAATATTAATTCTTGCCATAGTTCTCATCCTTATTGGTTCAAGATAAAAACTACTAAACGCGTGATAACTTAACAAATAAATACTCGAGAGGCACTAAATTTTAGAGCCGGGGTTATACAAGAGGACACTATAGGATCGGTAGGATGAATAATGGACGTGGAGCGGTGAAAAACCATAGTTCTAGATACACAAAACTGATGCGGACCAAATTTGGTGTATGATCGCCTTATAACTCAATTTCAAACTCCGTCTGATTCTTTCACTTGAAAAAGCAAAGTAAGCGCCAATGAATATATGGGATAAGACTCTTAAAGTAAGCCGCCTTATGCCCAAAAATTGTACGAATCGGATCAAAACTATTCAAACCATAAACAAGAAATGTTGTAATCCATACATTACGAATTTTTATCGAAAATATCGGTCACTCCTACGGATTTATTGTTTCTCTCTCTTATTTTGAAATAATCCTTTTCTTATAATGGTATACCAGTATGGTAAAGATGGTTTGAATCAGATCAATAATTTCTTATTTCCCACATACTAAATATTTGGTAGTCGAAAAAGTATTTTCGTATTTTGTCAACAGATGTTACATTGTGCCATGCCATGTAGTGTTGATTGATTTGACAAAAAAAAAATTATATATATATATATATTCGAGGAAGTTGAAAATAAGTTACAGCTGTTCAAAAAACGTATGAAGAAATTCGATATATTTTGAATTTTTTGTATAAAAAAGAAAGAATACCACCAATGAAGTTTGTGAAATTTAAGCAGACGATGCTATATCAGTTCGTAAGCACAACAATGGTTCGGTAGGTTCCATTCTAGAATTTTCGAAATTTCGTTTTACACTGATCTGTATCTATACTTATGTATATAACTCTTATACTGACAGACACATCAGATTTGTTAGAAAAACGAAACCCATTAAATGTAGTATATGACATGTAACATATCACATATTAAAAAGCTAATCATATAGAGTAAAGTCAGCCAGATGTTCGAAAAACTTCATATTATTTATATGAAGGGTAAGTTAAGTTTTCAAGTTTATCTATTTTAGGCACAAAGTTACATTGTTATGAGTAAAACACGCTCTGTAATTTTTGTTGAGATAACTCAAATATTGGCAACTATAGATACTAGGATCCAAATATTCGGTACCTAGGGGGTTGAACAGTTTCTATTGGATTTGAATAATTTTCCATCATAAGGTGGCATACACTAAAGGCATTATTAATATCGTTATACTAACTGCTTCTTAGTTTTAGGTGACATGTACAACCGTTAGGTGAACAAAAATGTAATACTCTGTAGCAACGGTTGCAAGAGTATAAAAAAATAAGTTAAATTTTGATTAGAAATACGAAAACAATTTTTCAACATTGCCAAATATGTGAGTCATTTTAAGGAGTTACATGTCTTTCCTCGGGAAAAACGCCAGTTTTCAACATTTTTTTTCTCATATAAAAAATTAAATATTATATTTTAATAGAATTTTTTACTGTTACAAACATACATGTACTATTATTATTCTGAAATTTTTGGAAAAAAATATTTTAACTCGGAAATTGCGTCGTAATTTCCGGTGATCCCTTGGAAAAAAAGATGCGCCTACGTTGGCAGGATAACTAATTACCGGATCATCTAAAACTAAAAATTTACTTGTTTTAGTTAAAACCGTAACTTAGAACTTCGATGAAGGAAAGTAACTGAATAGTAAATTTTTTGCCAAAAAAACTTTTAAGAAATAATTAGAATTTCAGTGAAGATTTCGCGAATTTTTTTTTTTTAAATAATTGTGATCGAAACAAAATTGTATATCAAAGAGCTCTGTAAAATTTTATGAAGATCGGTTGAGTAGTTCTCCAGAAATCATGCCAAGCGACTTCAAAGTTTCGAGAAAAACGCGTTTAAAGGCGGTCCACTTAGCCTATGTAGCCTCAAGCGTACAAGTTCTCAAGCCTGTATCTCAGAAACTATTGCTTGGATCAACTTGAAATTTAGGACAATATTTTAGAAGTACTGTAAAATTTAACAAAGCTTTCGATTTTTGAAACCCGTAAATCCATATAATAACCCCTTAATAAAACTGAGGGAGCTTTTCTCATATAACGGTGCATTTTTGTGATTAAAATGGATAAGATCTGGTGCAAAGTTGCCCTAGACCGCATATAACTAATGCAGTTTCGTCGAAAGTTTTCCCAACACCTACAATTATTTCACAGTCTTTAATGCTGACAAGTTGCAAGAGTGTGAAATCGTCGCTTACATCCCAACTTAGTCTTACCTTACTATTCTTATTCTAAATTTTGCTAAGCTAATAATTTCTATTTGTTTTCCCCATTACATTTAATTTAAAATTTTCTGTTTAATTTTTATTTGTAATTTTTCAAATATTTCAAATTCCGAATTTTGCACACATACTTTGTTTGTTTTGTATGCCTGTAAGCGTGTCGCTATTTCACACACCCCATGGCGCCAATTGCTCGCTGCATTTGTTCTCTCGCCTTGTCGCCACGCTGTTGTTGTTGTTGATGTTGTTGAACAAACGCCTTTGGCGTCACTTTTTTCAATCCATTGCCAACCAAATTAATGAACGACAGTCTGTCCACTCAGCTCATTCGTCTTTCATGTCGATTTTTGCGAGTGATTTCGTCTCAACTGTTTCCTACAAGTCGTGGGTATTTTTTTCGCTGCCTTTTTTTGTGCTACAAAAATATTTATTGGTTTAAGTCGTTCATAAAAGCGCATGAATTTAATTTTTAGCCACTTAATAAAATCAACCCACGGCACAAATATTTATTTTCATTTCGTCTATGAGTCATACAATATTGCAACAATAGCAACAATGCCGCTGTGACAGTTAGCCGAGAGGCAAGCCTTCAGGTGACCAATATTACGTAGCTGTGTGCTTGGGAGTCGCCTGAACGATGGGAATATTTCGCTTACAAAGTGATATTGTTTTTTCATAAAAAAAAAAAAATATTTTTATGTGAATTAAAAAAAGGCGTGGGTGTGTTACTCGGAAGTGATTCAAAGCTTGCTAGCAAAAACTCAAAAACAAATGGTAAAAGTTTTTATTTTTCAGAATAAAGTAAACAGCTCGAAAGCATTAGGTATGGAGTTCATTACACTAAGTTTTACAAAATTATTATTTTGTTTCCTTTTTATAAAAAATTTAGACAAAAGTGTGTACTAAAATTTTTATTTTCATAAAATAGAAATAAATACAACAAAAATTATAAAAAGTCAAAGTCAACTCTATGACCTCTGAGTTTGTCATTTCAGCGCTAAGATAAACATTTTTTAATGATTCTTTTTTTGTTTGCTGATTATATTTCACCATGTGAATATATTTTTGCATAACGACGATAAGCTATGAGATTCATTAGTCTTCGCGTGTATTTGCTCACATTACTTTTATTATTTTATTCATTAGGTGATAAAAATGCAAACCAGCGCTAATTAGTGGTTGACAAAGTGAGCTTCAATGACTATACTTTACTTGGCAATAAAATTAAAGAAATAAGCATTTTGTGAACTGACCATATTAAATGCGCTAATGCAATTATGCAGACACGAGTGACTACACACCAGTGGAAACGAAATTTGAAATCTGCAAAAAGTAATAAAGAAAATAAACAGAAGATGCCTTGAATAATTCGCATATGTATGTACATATATTCTATTCAATTACAATAACTCTATTTAAGGAAATGTGTGGGTGTAAGCTTTATGTAAATGAAGAAAGGAAACACAAAAGTTAAGTTCGAATTAAGTTGATGCAACCTGCAGATTAGTGTGTTGAAAGTTATTTTAAGACCTCATTTATAATTTTGATTTGGGTTGTGACAGAGTTTTGAATATGAGAATTCAATCGCCCAATGTTATACATTCAACATATCAAGACTGCTCTGGAGCAGAATTTTTCTCTTAGACAGAATTAGTTAAGTCTGCATTATCTAAATGATAATGTTTCTACTAGGAGTCTTCAGAAAAAATCTTTGTAAAATAATATCACACATAATTCCCTAAATTATTCTCTACGGATTTGAATAAAGTATTGTACACTCTCCAAATTGAATATTATTCGTCAGTTAACGAACCAAGCCACCAATAACGAAAGGTGGACTTATTCTCCTCTACCCTTTTCACACTAGAATCAAAATCGAACGGTTTCATATTTGGTTGTCAAATATCTCCCTTCCGCTTTTTTCTCTTTATTTAATGCTTTATAAAAAGTGATCAGATTTAGTTCAAATATGCGCCGTATCGTTTGATAATCTATTTCCATCTTGGAGGCAACGTCATTATACCACCCTCGCAGAAGCCCCCCTCTTTATTTGCGAAGAACTCGGACAGCCAATTTTCACAAGCCTCTTTGAGTTCAACTTTACATCAACAAGGGCGTTCGCCATGGATAGGAACAGGTGGTAATCACTTGGCACTAAGTCCGGGTTATATGGTGGATGCAATAAAACCTCCCTTCCGAGCTCCCGTAGTTTCTAACGAGTCGTCAACGAAGTGTGTATGGTCTGGCGTTGTGTAGGTGAACGCTACACCCTTTCTGTTGGCCAATTCTCGACGTTTCTGTTTTATCGCCAGCTTCAAGCGGTCCAGTAGTTCGCAGTTAAGAGTTTGCTACAGTTAAGAGTTTGGCTATATGGGAGCAGCTCCTAGTGGATGATTCCTTTCCAATCCCACCAAACACACAGAAAAACCAGTCAATATCCGCCTCAAAAATGTATCGATTTCGTTCCAGAAGTTTTTTTTGCGTCAAATCATGCGGCACCCAAACATCAAGCTTTTTTATGTAACCAGCCTTCTGCAGATGGTTTAAAATGAGTTGGTGTCTAACTTCCACCTTCTGGGTCGGTCTGCGGGTCTTAAATGATGTGATGTTGTATTTGTCGTCACAGGTCTTCCGCCGTTTGGCTTATCCATGGTGTCGTTTTCATCCGCTTTGAATCTTCGAAACCATTTGTCCGCAGTGCGAAGTGATAGAGTGCCATCCTCCAAAACAACGTTAATATTACAGAACGTTTTTCTAGCAGACTAGCATGAATTTCGGTATTAGCGAACACGTTTATAACTGTTGAACGCAATATCCAAACTAATTATACATAGCGTCGTTTTGTAAGTTTTGTCAAGATCTTTCAAAGATGTATAATATTGCCAGATACGAGGTTTGTAGCGCTCTATACAAAGCCGCGAAATTCAAAAAACAAAAATGTAGATGTTAAATAGTTGACATCCTAATATATAAAAGATGATCCATTTCGAGGTTCTCTTAATTAATGGGCAATGTTTATAATCATTCGAAAGAACAATCTTTGACATCTATTTTTTTGAAGATAAAGTGGTAATATTGGCCGCGGGTACATCTGAGTCCAATTTTCAATGACTCGATTGAGCATTTCGACTGGTAACTGGCGGTTGATGATTGTCCGAATAGACTTTATACTTTACATATTCCCAAAGAAAAAAGGCTAAAGGTATGATATCATACGATCTCAGTGGAAAATCGACTGTCCCAACACGTGAAATTATCTGATCAACGAAGCGTTCTCTTAATAAACACACTAATTAATGCAATGTGTGGGAAGTGGCGCCGTCTTGTTAAAATCAAATGTCGCCGAGTTCACAAGCACCAATTTTAGCCATGCAATAGTTGGTTATCATGACGCGATAACGGTAGCCATTGACGGTTACGTTCTCCTTTTTGAATTTCTTTAGATTGCTCTTCGTTTCAAATGCGACAATTTTGCTTGTTTACATACCAAAAAGCCTCATCGCTCAACAAAATTCGGTTCGGAAACGTCGGATCTTCTTGGAACTTTTCAAGAGCTCATATCATGAGCCTGAACTCTGTACTTTCTTGCTCAACTCTTCTATTTAGATAATTTTTCATGTGTCACTTTCACTAATCCTCCCAAATAATATTGTCGTTGCTACTGTACGTAAGCTGTTCCAATAACATCGGCCTAATATTTTACAATAAGTTATGTTAAACTAATCTTGATGAAATATTTGTTTATTAAACAGACTTTCATCTCTGATTATGGGACGTAATATTACCCCAGTACAAAGTGTATTTGTGGCAAACACAAACTTTGTATAGTTTAACCAGAAAATATTTCATTGTTAAATAACCAAATTTTTTTAATGTCTGCCTCCTAAACATTAATGTCTGCACAACAACCAAATACAGATACAAATACCCTACAAATACAAATGTAAAGACCTTGCCAACACTCCCACAAAAGCAAACAGTATACACTCCCGCTGATTGATAAATAAAACTAAAATGTGGCAGTCTATAATTTAATAAAATAATATTGTTGCTACCACATTTCAGAATGACAATTGATCAAATATTGTTGGTCAATTACGAACATGCAACCGCAAATTGTCGGTAATAAACCTTGACAGTTGCTATACGATGGAGATTGGTGCAAATGGTGAACACTTATACATACATACATAAGTATATATACACAAAAAAAATATATATATATAGATATTTACTTATTTTAATTT
>NW_017534630.1:795665-859728 GCF_001853355.1 Bactrocera latifrons
TTTTTTCTTACTATATTATGTGGATCAGTCACAGCAGGGCGCCACCAAAAAGTGGATCAATTCTACAAAGCAAATGTAATAAGCGCCGCACAGTGTATTACTTGGCAAGTTATATGTATGGCAAATCGAATCAATGGATCAAGCGATCGATTGCCGATCATACGCTTACATAGAATAGGTGTTCGGCCACACCTTGCATTGAACTTGAACTCATATTTGAGGAAGGAGGGGTGCCGTTAGCCCAAAAGACAGCCGCGTGCAATTTGAATAAAATTTGTTGCCTTTTTTCTACTTTTTCTCATGTTCGGGTTTTACAGTTGGTTTGTTGTCTATTACGTTTTCGTTTTCCATGCCTAACAGTTGTTGGCGGAATCTGTTTATAGATGTATATGTAGCTACACCCTACATTTTGGCCAGGTGGCAACATGCCTTGGATTACCTTTTGATGAACTCACGAGCTGTTATTTGCTTTATGCACCACATCCGACTCAATTGAAATGAAAATTGAAAGTAAAACGTGAACTAATGGACTTTCGGTTGTAAGGTACATACATATGTATATCGTTAGATATAAATATATATACACAAATGTCTACTTATAGAAGCATAAATAAGTCTTTAAACAGTTATATAGCAAAATTAATTGTTTGAATGAAAATCAGTTCATATAAAGAGTTTTTCTTTTGTTTTTTGTTAGCCAGCTTCGTGATTTGCTAACGCCGCGATAAGGATGTGAAGGCGAAATACTGGCAATGCGGCAAGCATTACTTTTATTTAGTCAACGTCGTCATGTCTTGAAGATAAAGAATTGACCTCAACAACTTGCTGCTTTAAAATTATATTCCTATTATTGCTTTTGTTTTTGGCAAGCCAACAGCTGCCCACCACAGCGTACAGAACACAGTCAGCCAGGGCGTATGAGACTGGCCAGACATTTAGAGTTTGCCCCTTTGTTGGCGAATTTTACTTCCAATTTAAATTAATGATGTTTTTGTTTCTATTTCTAGAGTTATTTCAAATTAGCGCACTGAATTCCCGTTTCGTTTCTTTAGCGCTTTGCGTGTTTATTTGGTTTTCCGTTTGCATAAATTAATTTATGATCGACGCTCAATGATATACGAGCTCAACATGTACCTTATTTAGTTGTAGTCATATATACCTGTTGTACGTAATTTTGTACATATGTATAAATATCTAGTGTAACATATGATGGAAATCGTGTGTGCACGATAAATTCTTGTCTCCGGCGTGAATACTCGAAGCCGCTCTAATTCTTGGCCAAGTTTTCGCTGAGCAATTGGGTTTTTCTTTAAAAAAAATACCTTAATTGTTCACAGTAGGTAGTTCTTTTAGTGTTTAGTAAGTTACGGGACATGAGAGAATACCGGATACACTTGGATAATTTTTAAGTTCCTTGTTTAAAATTTTCTCATGTAATGAATAAAATACCAAATGATTTCCAGAAGAGGTATGTTTTACTGGTTTGAAATATGTTTGCAGAGTTGGAGATTGGTTGTTCAGGCTATATGTAGTTTGCCTCGAAGTTTGTGACACCTCAAAGGAAACGTGAACAGTCCCTAAAATATATGACGAGTTCAGTCTATTAAGCCGTTGTCAGTTTATATGGGAATTAGTAGCTCAGTTTTGTGTTATTGATTTGTGATTTTACACACATCATTCCCTCTCCAAGGAGGTCTTCACGAAATTTTATATGAAATAGTTTCTAAAAACAACGGTACATACTCTAAATGAATTGTTTTAGATCGGACCACTATATAATATAATATAACTGCCATGCAAGCTGAACGACCAAAATCAAGTTCTGGTATGGAAATATTACTGTTTGTGAGCTCAGATGCCAACCGAAGTTAAAGTAGTTTTTGCTTTAATTATTGTTTAATATTAGCAAAGGTCTATATTAAATATTGATCAATATTGTTTGACTTTCGAGTTTCAATTTTATGTGATCGATCTATTATGATTTAAAGCTCTTATTTCGCGCTAATAATATACGAAATGAGTGTGAACGTGACCTTTAATATTTACTTTCGTAAATTTATGAATAAGGCTCGTTAGCTTATTATTATTGCCAGAAATGTTCAAGCATATTGCTCTTATCAATGTTCATACATATGTTTAGCTTTGACTATACCTTGTTAACTGCAATGGCATTACTTCTTATACGGAGACTTAATTATGAATAAATTTATTCGGTAAACCTTGAGAAGTAGCGAGTTTCTATTTAACCAACTAAGAAACCTCACAAATTCTTGAGCTTTGAACTGATAGAAACTATATTTTAGTAATAGTCCTCTAATCGGCAGAATACTAAGCGCTGACAATACCATACATTTTTAGCTGCTCTCTTAGGACTGTTTTCTGTCTTTCATTTGAATGGGATATCTAAGGACTAGTGCTTACTATAGCTCATAATTCATGTGATATTCGTTTTATTAATGGTTTGTTATGTCATGCTTTCCAATCAGTTATATATATTTCTATGTGGAAAATTTTATAAGACCTAATATCTTCTTCTGAAATCTATTGGTTTGGTCAACTATAATTTATTGATATTCGATGCATTTGTTGACAGTTATTTATATAGTGATTGAAAAATCTATCTAGGAAAATACTCTATGATCTGTTAAGATTTTCTGATATTATGTCCATCATATACAGCTGATTTGTTCCTAAAAAATGTTATTACATCAAATTATATCGATTCATTTGTTGGAAGTTTGACAGATTCGTTTCAAACATATGCAGGTTTCATAAAGAATAAACAAAAGGGCAGACCCAGCATAATAAAATTGGCGGAAGTCGTATCACTTTATATCTTTTAACTTCTTGGGTTTTGACTATAAAGATAAGGTTTAATAATGCAACACACGTATTGCATTTCGATTTGATTGAGAATTATTATCATGTGGTTTATGTACAATAATTTATCAGTTCCTCTTAGGTGGAAGGTCTTAAGGATAATTGAAGCTAAAACCACGCTTCGAAAGTGGACCTCAGAAACTTACAATGAGCACTTTCGTGGGGAAATTGAGAATTATCTTCGTTTATCTGCCAAAATAAAGCTGGTTCTTGACTTTCCCCGAAAACATTTCTTTTGCCTTCAGAAAGATATAACTATTTCAGTACGAGGTGTGTTCAAAAAGTATCGCGAATTTTGTGTTTTTTCAAAAACTATTTCAAAAAATCATTTTTTTTTATCTTCTTCACTCCTCCTTCGATGCCCTCTTTATCTCGTCAAGAGAAGCGTAACGTCGTCCTTTCATGGGCCTCTTCAGTTTAGATAACAAGAAAAAGTCACAGGGGGCCAGATCTGGGGAAAACGGTGGCTGCGGCATCATTAGTGTGTTGTTTTTGTTCGAAAAGTCGGGCACAAGCAACGATGTGTGAGCAGGGGCCTTATTGTGGTGCAAAAGCCAATTTTGATTACATCTTCTCGGCCTTCTGAGAACATTTTGTAACACCGATAAATGTTGCTGCGGTTCAAGGTAGCTTCTCCGTATGCCACAGTCAACATTCGGAATGCATCCACGCACTTGATTTCGTTTTTCACACAAATTTTGATACAGGTTCTTTGATCAATTTTTTTGAATAGGTAAAAATCGAAGACGATCCAAAACACGTGCAAGCAAAGCAGCTGTCAACAATTAAATGAACATTCAAAATGGCCGAGCTTGTCGGCATAAGTGAGAGACATGAGTACCAACATAACGCCACAAAAAATTCGAAATTCGAATATACGTAAACCGCGCAAATTCAAAATTCTCGATACTTTTTGAACACACGTCGTATGTCTGTATCTAAAAAACTTCTCTTCCTTCATAGCTTATTGATTTGTGTCTCAATGTAAGACTACAGATATGTAAAAAAAATTTAAATTCCTGAATCCAGCACATCCAAGAAGCTTAGATATCGTGACACACCAGGCGTTACTTCGTTAATTAGGGCTCTCCAACAGTTCTGGATTTCGGTCTCCTATTTCCCTTTTTTCAAGTTCAAGTCAAGCCTAATGATCATGAAATTCTTGCGTATTCAAAATAAAAAATCGATTAATTTAAACAAATTTCGTTTTTGTGGCGCGGTCACGTAATTACCAACTACTACAATCGAACATAGTCACTGCAGCTATTACAAAGCGGAATTATTAAACCGAAATTCCTATTTACATATTTACCCATACATATACGGACCCAGGTAATACATATATGACGCCTATTGTTTTATGCTTCTCAATGTTCATGCTACAAAATCAGTCATTGACTGATCTCCGCTTTAGCCAATTGCGCATAACTAATTTTCTGTTCTTGCTATGATTAGCTATTAGTTATACGTTTGCAGGTATACCCTGAGACAAATGAATAGCACAGCTGGTTTGTGAATTTGTTAATTCTCGTTTTTAATTTGAGCTCTAATTTACGAAGTAAAAAAAGCTTGTCTGCAGAAGGGAAAATTAATTAAATAAATGGTTTTCTCAAACGCCAGTATTCGCATTGACGCAAATTAAATTTGAACGGAAATAATTTGATACATACACACATCCGTGCTTATTAAATATGCGCACAATTAACTGCTAAGCTTCACACAAACCTACCCATAAAGATATGTGTGTACATGCTGTGCCTTGAATTGATAAAAGAATGTGGCAAATAGTGAATGGTCCATTTGAAGTTTGGCCAATTCATTAAGTACCTTGATAAAAATGTAAATATATATTATGTTTTAATACATATACAGATACAAATATTATATATATGTTTATAAATATTTGAGAATTGATCTTAGGGCATGTAATATGTATGTTATTTGGTGTTTAAAATTGGCAGATACCCTGCAGGAAAATTTGTGAAAATTAGTATTTCATATTATGGTGGGTTGTTTTTTTAAAACGTGTTAAAAGGAATGTAAATATCTGTTTGAAGGAAATTTACTTCACACTTCATAACTTGACCTAAAAACATTGTTGAACCACTGAGACTTTATAAATTCATTTGGGTAGTCTTATATTTACAGCCTTTGAAAGTGTATACGTTCGGTTCAATTAGCTCCATCAGTTTATCTTTAAACGAGTGGGTTTGAATGAATCCTCAAACACCTAATTTTCAGTCTTCTGTGCGAAAGAGTGATTGAAACAAAATGAAGCACGCACGTACTGGACGAAATTTGAGTAGGATAACCCCATAACGAAGAGTTCTCTGTACTCTTCTATGGATCCTAGTCGATAACGCCCTGCCTAAAAAACTTGAAGATCGTGGCTTCTGGGTGATTGTCTATGCAGGCGATCTAGCGCTTATGGTCAAAGGAAAAGTCCTGAGTACCGTGTATGAGTTGACGGAGGGGTATCTCAGCGTCGTAACATACCGAGATGGTTTTATTTACTAAAAGATATAAGATACCGGTGGAGCCACTGCCGCAAATGGGAAAAATCCGTCTCCAACCGGCTGATACAGTGATATATCTAGGGCTCATTTTGGATAGAAACCTTTCATGGAAGCCGGATATCGAAAAGAGATATGGAGTCTTTATGTGGTGGAGAGGTCTAAAAAAGACCATTCTTGCAAAAAATCTCGAGAGCGTTCAATGGGTGGCGCTCTTCATACTTTAATTTCATACCGGACCACTTGTGTCACTAAACCGAACTCTGGCGGCTCCTTCTCTGCCCACATACCGGCGACGGAGCTGTAGGTGGGAAGAAGCCGTTAGTGGAGATGGGCAGTGAGCTTCTTTACGAATGTGCCAAAGCTTGGTTGAAAGTTTCTGGAGACGTTTACTGTCAGGAGCTCTCCATAAACTCCAGTTTCAGACTTCCTGCCTATTTCAGTGTTTTCCAAGCCGATGTTGAAGTTATTAAGGTAGCAATAGATTTATTGCTTCGGAGTGCAGCTACCTTCGGAGAAATGACCATCCACAGAGCGGCGATACTTTAACACTCATTAACAGTGAGTTCATTGTTGGTCAAGGAATGTCTAAACTCGCTATCAATAGTATCGAATCATCATAAGACTAGTATAGGTGCCAGTGGAATCGCAAGAAATATAGCCGCTATCGATATAATGAGACTGTGTAAGTGCTCCCGTATCCTAATGGGACCTTCGACTAGACAGCTGGACTAACGCGGAAGCTTGATCATACAATTTTTACCATTTAATTTGCAAGATTCCATTTTTTCCTACAGGGTATGTACACCCATTTTAACGTGTAATAGCAGTAAAGCGTGTAACCGGAAGATGTTAACTTCAGAGAATTTCCAGCGGACAAGTATTGAGATTTTTTCTAAAACACACACGTTGACATGAAAACATAAGCGATTGAGGGCAAAATAATTTAAATAACGTTGAAAATGATTTATTTGTTTGCAGTCTAACTAACATTTTTTGAAATAATTTTTCATTATTTTTATCTGGGCTAATCTACAAAAAGCATAATATTTCAGAATAAAAAAACAGTTATCATTTATTAAACTTTTTTATATTATAAAAGTATTTGTGACTATAATGAAAGCTTACAAGAGTTATGGAAATAATTTCCATAAACCTTTCATTCATCAAATTACCTAATATTGCAAATCGGCTTTTGTATATTATTTGTAGGCTATTAAATAATTATTATTTACATGAATATGTGGATTAGACTTTCGTAATCTCACTGTTACTTTTACTGTCATATTGTTGCCACATTCAATGTGAACTATTATTGTTATAACACTTCGCTTTTATGGCCTAAAGCGTGTGCTTTTTAAACTATATTTATAAATGTACATACTATATATATACCAATGTGTATGCATGTTTATTTGACACGTTTGTCATTTCGTCAATTCTGTAGACATTTTTCGATACACGCAAATTGTTTTTGTTACTTACAAGTCGACTGTTATCCATTTCCTGTTAATGAGTCTGGGTGTACGGTGATCAATAAACACTCAAGCATATATTATTATGTATGAGCACACTCTCGTTTTCTATGAAAGTGCTTTTGAACTGATTAGCTTTTTTAATGGAGTACTTTCAGAAAACGAAAGTGATACGAAAGCACGTTCATATCCATTAACAAATACATATGTATGTTTACAATATAATATATTACCCATAAATAAATCATTAAATTCCTTTTTTTTCACTGAATATTTTTTTTTTTCATAAGCTGAGCTAATTTTACCTTTGTAAGGTGCACTTGGTGTCATGGATTCATTTTCAAGGTTTAATTTACTTTTGCAATAAACGTAAGACTTTTTTTTGTTTTATTTGTCTTTTATGTCAACGGGGTTTTTTATAACGAAAGGTCGGAAACTAAGTCAAGTATTTTATAAAATAAATGTTTTAATATACATTTATTATTCTTCTTCTTCTTGCAGTTCCTATCTTTCTCTGTTTCCCCCGATGGGTACTGCATCGAATACTCTCAGAGCTAGAGTTTTTCATCCGTTCGGACGACATGGCCTAGCCAGCCTAGCCGCTTTTATTGGCCTGGGGAGGGATATTTCGCTTTCTCAGTTTAGCTTGTCTTCAAACGAATGTTCTTTGGCTACCCAGACGATACTTGGTTTAAGAACAGAAGTCGTACTTGGTTTAAGACCGAAAGTCATATATAAAATAATATAATAATCGTTTTTGGCCACTCTCAAGTGAATGGCGTTCAGAGAACTTTCCTGATTTGCGTGAACTTCTACTGATGAAATCTAATATTAAAAACTTTTTGGCCAAAAACAACACACTAATGATGCCGCAGCCACCGTATTCCCCAGATCTGGCCTCCTGTGACTTTTTCTTGTTCCCTAAACTGAAGAGGCCCATGAAAGGACGACGTTACGCTTCTCTTGACGAGATAAAGAGGGCATCGAAGGAGGAGCTGAAGAAGATAAAAAAAAAATGATTTTTTGAAGTGCTTCGAAGATTAGAAAAACCGTTGGAACAAGTGTATAATATCTCATGGGGATTACTTTGAAGGGGACAAAATAGATATTCATGAATAAATAAATAATTTTTGAAAAAAAAGACCCAAAAATCGCGATACTTTTTGAACACACCTCGTATATCCATGAAATTTGTATAAATAATTTTCAAAGCCATCAATGTAGTCTCCGAAGAAATTGTTCAGATCGGTTAACAATTTATGAAATATGACAACTGTGGCTTTCCCAGCGATTTTACCTTATAATCTCTTGCAAAAAACTGTAAATTACTTGAAATATTTCGCCGAAATGTTTTTCATTTTCTTTCACAGAAAATAATTGGTCAACGATATTTCAGTGGTTTGTAATATAATATATATCAGGAATCCAAATTAATATTCATTAAGAGTTTGGATCTTTTCGGCCGAGGATACAATTAAAAACATAGGCGAGCTCAATTCATTATGTCATTTAACGCTATAACTATTCGCCCCTTCAATAAGTTCGTAAAAAGATGTTTATTCATAGGTTTAAGAAGTTTATCATTGGAATAATTTTAATATTAAATTTGAAGTTATGAAGATAGGTAATACTTTCTAGTTACAACGCATCCACCAATCGACTTAATGTGATTTCATAGCTCTTGGCGTGGTTAGTAGCGTGTGTTTACCTAATTTCCATCAGTACGGTGCAGAGCTCCATGTTTCACTTCTAAACATGAGGACATCGCGTGCAAAGTTTAGCGACTCGTTAATTTGAAGAAATGGCTGTCAAGACCAAGGAATTTAACGCTTCCAGATTATTTGCTTTGGGTTATGTTAAATCAAAGACTTACGCCAATCAACCAGCAACGCTCGTGGAGCTCGAAGACAACATTCAGCATACTATAGCCGATATTCTAGCCGAAATACTGCGTCGAGTCATCGAAAAATGGCGTTAGGGTTTGAGTTATACAAACGGAGCCAATGTGGCCATTTGGTTGACATTTTGTTCGAATCATAAGTGGCATACAATTATGCGCATAACAAAAAAGCAGAACCTGCTTATCCCCAATTTGAATGCTTTATTTCATTTTAATATTACGTCGTTCATATAGGTAGACCCTTTCAATCTGAAAGTTTGAAAAAAAAAGTCATATGAGCTGATCATTTGTTTGAAATTCAAATAGATAAAATCAAACCAGCATTTTGTGTATACACTGGATATCAGTTAGGCTATTTCCACTCTAATTTTCATTCGAACATCTAATTATGTATGTAAGTACACAGGGATTGGCTTTCCTAATTGCGACTCTGTTTCCTCCCATACTTCTTCTATAATGTTAGAATTTCTATATTTTTTGATTACTCCATTACAACCATAACCGAAATTTATACAAAATATTAACAAGGTTTGCAAAAAATCTAAACTAATTTTTCTTTATTTATGTACTGTAAAACCACTTCAAGTTCCACCCTAAAGCTTTTGAGTCGGATAAGAAAAGCCAGTCTTTTGCATTGCATTTAGAGAACGTTTGACCAACAAGTAACTTTTGAGAGCGCTTTTAGTTGTTTACTTAACGCCAAATGATTTATGTAAATTATTCGCATGACTTAGCAGTATGAACTCCGTTAATATTTGCCATTCTAAGCTGCGCAATTAAACTTAAGCATATTTAAGCCGCTCAAAATTTGTTGCCATTCGTGTAAGTACACTTCTGAGTAAGTATATCAAGTCAAAACACAAATTATGTACTAATTGAAAAGCATAGCATAAATAACAACAAGCATTGTCAACTCTTTTACTAAAACTGCAAACATACATAGCTTCGTGGGTAGGTGCCTGCCACCTGAGCACAGCTGCTAACCAAAAAGTGGAACAGGCACAGCAAACATGCGACAGACACCCGCTGATGCTAACGACGACGTGCGTTGGATTTAAATTAACATTTATAGGGGCACAAGTAAATTATCCGCGATATTGGGCTGATTTCCAATTTAATGCATAAAACACACTCACGCTTATGTTTTCTTAAATTCTGCAGTTTTATTAGAACAGCGTTGCATTTATATTTAATTTTTTGTTTTTTGTTTTTATTAAGGATTTGGCTATTAATCGCCACTTCATGCAGTTTAGTACCGATCGGTTCAACGCGCTGAAGAATTTGATGAAAATCGACATTTACTTCAAAATCAACACCACCTCAGTTAAGTTTCGTAAAAATCTGTATTTTTGGTGTGTGTGGAAATTCAAAAATGTTTTTAAAGTTTTGTCATTGTAGAAGTGTGCAGTTTAGTGTGCTCTACTTTAAATTGATAAACATTAATAATAAACAGCACAAGAGCAACAACATTTCAGTTGGGTGTCGCACATGCGCAGTAGCGCAGCAGTCGAATTGGTAGCAACAAATGTTGGGATATTTGTAGCACGGCAATATTAAAAAAAAAAAAATCCAAATGACTGTATTATATTATATAATAGAGTGGATTTGCATATTTCTTATATGCCTGTGGTAAACAGTAGTATACGGTGGCAATATTCTAAGCGAAAGAATTGCTAACATTGCTGACAGTTCTGGTGAATGTTTGTATTTTAAGGCTTCATTGTGTTTAGTCGACTGTTTTATACAGTCGAGAGCGAAGCAAAAGATCAGCCGAAAAATATCTGTTTAAAAGCTTATAAACTGTAGGCTTCGATGCATTTTGAAGAGAGTGTGTGAAATCTTTTCATATACTTTCATATATTTCATGGGATGTGTGGAACTATGGGAAAAGTTGAGTAAAATTTTCAAAAAAGATATGGTTAGGTCGCGTTGAGTTAGATGGCTGATCAATGATCACACGTAGACTTTTATATGTAGACAGTTGTGAAGCCATATAGAATAAAAACTTATAAGAACGGACTTACAGATTGGAACAACACTTAGTAGTCAATACAAATTTGAAAAGACGTTTAATTTCAACTCCCACAAGTTCGGTGAGATATCTGAAGGTATGCGCTTCCAATCGCGAACAGTCAAGAATGAAGAGTTGAGTTGTTTCCACCTCATCTTCTTTGAGAAGATTCCCAACCTTACAGCACGGACGCCAATAGGCCAATGTTCTCATCACAAAGATACCCGATGCTATTGGTTAAGCACTCCTCGACCAACCCTGAACGCACTGTAAATGAGTTCAAGGCTAGTATCACTGCTCTGCTATCTGAGTGAATGGTCACTTCTCTAAAGAACGACGCACTCCGGTGCAGCAGTCTACTGCTACCTAGGTGACTGCAACCTCGACTTGGAAGACACAGCAATAGTCAGGAAGTTTGAAACTGGAGTTGATAGAGAGCTTCCGACAGTAAACCCTTCCATCAATGTTCCCTTATCCGTAAAAAAGCTCACAGAAGAATGTGAGAGAAGCTCACCCATAGCTCACTCGTCTGTATATGGGCTGAGAAGGTGCCGTCAGAGTGCGGTTTGGCGACTCCATGATTTAGATAATTCGGTATGCTGGAATTCATTTCAATCGAATTAAATGCATCTTCGGTTGCTGACTGAAAACTAAGAATATTTTAAAGCCAGAGAATTGAAATCAAGATATTGACTTCCAGAAATATGTCGTTTTAAAGTAAGTTACTTAACTTTACTTTTACTACAGACTACGCTCACGGCATATTATTCTGAACTGAATGACTAACTAGAAAGTGTATTTTTCTATAAACAGCTTTATAAACCTTAGTCGATTGTATTAAATCCTCTACTTTAGTTTGGTGTGTCAGGGAACCAATCTCGGTGTAAGAAAAAATTAAAGTTTCAATAAGTAATTTTAGTGCTTAGAATTTTTATAGGACATTTAGCAAGCTTTTATCACTGTGCAGCATTCAATATGTCCTTGAGTTGTTGTCTGTGGCACGCGTTTGTTTCCAAATTCTTTTGATTTGCTGCCTACTCAATGCGAAGGTTGCGAACGAACGCAAATATGCAAATGCAAAACGGTTATAAAGCAGTGGACAGCTGAACAAGAAGTGTCATAAACGACATGTCGGCCGAAAAGTGCATTTAAAGAACATAAGTATTACTCAGAAGTTACTCAACAGAGCAATCAACAACCTAGATCAGATTTAATGTGGCGCTTTATTGAATTGACAACCGAAAGACTTACCAGATACCAAATCTTGTTAGATCGCGCTCCTCCAGCACGCCAAACGCTGCAATCGAACATGCGTAATTAAGCAATTCCAAAAACAATGAGCGAAGTGCGAAATATGAATTACAATGTTAAGAATGCTATATCGATATGATTGCGACAACGAATCAAATTAAATCAACTGAGAACTCAACCACGCGCCACTTAAAGCAACGACGGGCACCAACAGTCACAGCGAGAAATGTTGATTGGTCGCCCGCGGCTGCAAATCAATTCGGGTTCTATGTAAAAACAAAAATCATATGCAAGTATGCCTTTGAAAATCTATAGAATTTTGATTGTAATTGAGTTGTTTGTAGAACAATTCAACGCGAAACTATGCCGGCTGTTATTGTTATGTGCAGACGGTGTTTGGTCATAAAACGGAATTTATATTGTCACAATGTGCCAATGTGCCAATAATATGTTTTTTTCTTTTTTTCTTCAACTATATTATGTTGTGAATGGCATTAGTCTGTCACTCGGTCGTAAAATTGTGCTTTACTCATAATTTCTCGTCTGTCAGTAGCTTGCCACAATTGCAGTTGCAGAGGTGTCGCCTGGCAATTTCTTGTAGTTTATTGTTTGGCTGTGAAAAATCTAATCACTTGTATGCAATCGAATGACGCTGAGACAGTTCGTCTGGCTAGATGCTGTCAGGCCATAATGGAGCCACCATTTGTGCCACAACATATTTAGAAATACATAAACAGTAGTGGGTACCACAAACATATATACAGTTGGACATGCATTAATGTATATATGACTGTGTATTTGTAAATATCGTGAAAAGTAAGAAATTCGCTGCACCAAACTGTGCTTTCAAAATTATTAACAATAAATATGTTTTTTTTTTTTTTTTATAAAATTGTTGATTATGCGTGGGACTCTGAAAACTTTCAAAACTAGAGTAACAATTTTCTTTGTTCTTTTTCGATTCGCTTCCACCCACACTGCAGTTATAGTAACTGCATACATACTTATTTCTGGTGCGTACTTATGCTACATCTGTGTGTTGCTAAGAAAAATGCGACAATTATTTTTTGGAAATTTTTTATAATACCTTTTAAGGCTGACTTAATGCAGTTTATTGCATAATAGCTTAATCTGCATATAGTGGGTTGCGATAGCATACATACGCTAGGCGGTTTGACGAACCTAAAAGTATTTGAGAAGAAAAGTAAAGCTTCAGATTTAGTTACAATATAGGCTGTGACTGGTGTTGAAGAGCGGAACCATAACAACAACCCCAATTACGAAAAGATAAATGTGAAACCTTGCTAACCAGACAAATCACGGTAATCTCCACCAGATGTAATACATTTATGCCAACGATCTTTCCAGTTCCCGAAGTTATTTTCATACGAATTTTTTTGGATAGGCTTCAGCCCTTCAGCGAATTTTGTTTTATTTCTTCGGTTGACTGAAAACGGGTCTCACGGAGCTGCAATTTCAATTTGGAAGGCAAGAAAAACACACACGGAGCATAAATTTCGTAAATCCCATGGTTGATCGGTAGTACTAACTGCGTTTTTGGCTTCATATCTGATAACAATCGTGGCACGATACGATGGCGCATTATCACCTTGTTTTTTGAGTGGTTTGCCTGTTTGCATGTCAAATTCATAAACTCATGTCGGCGGTTACAATGCTCTCTAGTAATATAAGATCGGAATTCGCACGATCAAGCATATCCAAAGAGACCTGTACCGTAATTTTTTTTTTTTTTATAAAAATTCAGTCTTTTCGGAACGAGTCGAGCAAAGAACGTATTTCATACTCAAAATACTCACCGAAAGAATTCGAACGGACTCGCGAGGGTTGTGGAGCTGCTCTTGCCGTCTCTCTAACGCTTCTCTGATGATATGCAAGCACCATATCTTTCAGTTTTTTAATTTTTTCATTAGTTGAAGAGGTCGAGGGATTATCCTAGATTGTCAAAAGTATGCTCAATAATGTACAAAAGTCCGAATAAAATTACTCAGTCTATATTTAAGAAATAAATTCGCAAAAAATTCTTTTCCTTTTACCTTGAAACCCTAACCCCTCCCTTAAAAATGAAACCACAACCATACGTGTTCTAATTTTACTTCCAGTCACTTACCTCATGTTCTTAATTTTCAAGCTTAATAGAAGGGTTATCTAAACTCTTGTCGCGCACTGTATGTATGAATATTACATAATTTAATATCTTAGTGTTTGTTTCTACAAACTTAGCGACTTTTCATGTCTCTTTTGCACAAATTTTTAAATAATTACATAGAAATAATTCTTTTATGCACAGCCATACAAAATTCGCTTGTTGATTGGTATATATACAATTTGGCGTGTACAAATTTATATTTTGTTGCAGTTAGTTGTCCATGTTTACGCTACATTACACAATTAGTGGACAACATGGCTTAATGCCCGCTGCCAACAACCATCAGAAATCAAAAATTAACCGCCAAAAGACAACATTCCATTTCAATGTTCTTGTTTTGCAGCTAATCGTCAATAGCCTGCAGCTAGTTGCAGCGACTGTGTGCACTATTTAATCATATTTGGACAATTTAACTGTCATAAAGTGACAAATAAGTTCAACGGAAAGTTCCACGTGCGTTACACAACGCAACACGCTACGTAATCAGTTCGCAAACACACAGCTACGTGACGTTTCCTGTTAAGAATCGTGATTTGCCGGAGCTTCTGACGAAGTATTTGATATTGTTTTTTAAATAATTTTTAATTAAAGTGGGAAAATAAACTCCCTTAGTTCTCCCTTGTAACTATTATCGGATCGTTGTCGAAAAATCTCTTTCCTGACGGGATAGGACACAATTAGATTACGTAAGCGATAATGTTGGATTTCAATTCGTGGCAGGCAGAAGAAGAGGAAAACTTCCACTCCGTTTGCAAGACCATGTGGAGAAGAACCTGTCTTCGCCAATTGGGGCCATGTTGCGAAAAAGAGAAATGACTGGCGCGCTGTTGTAAACTCGACTATAATCGCGTAAGCGGTGTCGACGCCAGTGTAGAAGAAGAAGTTCAATGCACTTTAAGCCGAGGCTTTCCACTCGTTCTGATTTCAAAAATCCAATGCACTATTTGAGCTTTCACATCATCCCTCAAAAATGAAAACGTCATCAACTAAACCGTCGCATATTATTATGTAAAATTCGTGTGAACACACCATACTCCGTTAACTTCCTCACCCTGCGTGGTTTTCAGAAGTTGCAACATGTCAGCCCTCAGGTTAGCAATGCCGACACCTTCAGTGTTAGCATAATGGATTTACATACCTGAAACGGCATATGCATTCACAATCGTCAATCACTTTTAATTTGCCAACACCATTTCCAGCCCGTTTCAATTTCAGCAATTTCTCGTTGCAAATTCAACTTTTACAAAACTACTTTTTTCTGCCAGTCCAGGTGGGTCACTTATTTGCATTGATATTTTTTTTGTTTTTGCGAGTGTGTTTTATGAATTCAGGTGCTTGAGGTGTCGCATTCAAATGTGTCTGCAAAAAAATTACACCTCTAAATACATACTATATATCACTTACGCAGTCGGCGTTTTTATTTACGTAGTAATTATCTCAGCAAACACATTCAACATTCGCACTGTCTGTATAAAACATACATATGTACTATATGGTGTATATCGAGTGGTACTTTGCACAATATCCTGTGCTCGCAGAAATTAATCAACAATTTATGTTTTACAACGGCACATTAATACACAAGTCTATGCTGTTACATATTTTCAATATGCCAGTATTTAGTGTCAATTAAATATGTACATACAGCTGGTTTTACTTAATTAGAAATACTATATGTCTATATGATAAATGGTAGATTTATTGACAGGCATATGCTCGGTAGAATGTAGTGGAGGTTGTTATACGAGTCCATCATTGGTGGAAAGTTTTAGGATGTTGATTAAAAAAATTCATATACATATGGATGTGGTTAATTCGAATTCAATTTTTTTTTATGCATACTATTTCTATATTTATTTCTCACAGTTCCTTTTTGTATTACGTATTCATTGTTTAATATTATTCTTAGCAGCGTTCGTAATTAGTCTCACTGCGATCATTCTAGAAATGAATGTTTATGAGAACACTACTATATTACAGGGAAGAAAATATTTCATTTAAAGTATTATATTCACTTAGAATTAAAAAAAAAAAATCGGTTTTACTTTCTTAAAGTACGTATGTATATTTAAGAATACGCACAGAAAATTTCACATCGTTCCGGTGAATATTTTCGAAGTTACACACAAATTTGAAAAGGCGTTTCGAAGTGTATGTGAAGTGCATTTAAACTTTAAAGGTATTTTTCTAAAAATTCTGTCGGTGACCAACATTACACGAAAACGGCTATGTCGATTTGTCTCAAATTTTAACGAGCTTCTTTACTATATTTTTTAGAGATTAATCGAATATTTTCTCGCCGTCACATATTTTTTTTCTTATAAAAAATTAAGGTAGAAATTTCGGTCAAAATCGATTTTATATTGGGAAACTGCCATTTTGTCAAACAATTTTATTTATTATTCCTTCGATTTGCGTGTATACATATTACATTATTACGAAATCTGTTTGGATTTTTAATTTCAGAGGATCCAGTTCAGAGATGTTGTGGTCACCGCAAAACGTGCTTTTTGAGTGGAGCTTTCGAAGATCACCTGTAGTTCCTTTCCAAATAAATATTTTTAATAATTCTAAGTCTTAAAATATAGTTAAAGGTGAACATAATGTGTGACATGTTTTTGGATCAATAAATTTAAAAGTTTTCTCAGAAAAAATTCTGAAAAATTCACTTTTTTACCAATACTTCTTTCAAATTGTTTTAGCCTTCATCATAGAGAAAATCTCATTGATAGAGAAAATCAGTGTTGATACACTTAAGAGCTTCTAGGTTGAGTATTTTGTTAATGATTGGTTGATCCTAATATGTGTTAAAAATAAACTTATTTCTTCGATAAGATTTTGACCCCGCAGAAACGAGCTTAACTATCTATTTTCCGAGCACTAGCATTATAGTGGATTTTTTGCATTTGTAGTTTAAAGAAAAGTCACTGTTTAACCTGATGATACCTTGGTGGAAACGAGACCTACACGATGGTCAGGTTTATTAAACTCGGCTGCTTAACCTGGCTGAAAATTTTTAATAGTATAAAAAGTGTTATTTAGTCACAAAAATTATGGGGTTATAAGCTCAGCAGGTTTATATATGTAATGAATCTTTCTAGGGACAGACTAAGGCCCGCATTTTACACTGGCCATTTTAAACCGCAGAAGCATATATATAACATGGATCTATCTTCTTGTGAAGATTAGCGATTTTGCTACAGGAAGCCTGAAACTACAGGACACCTGGTAATTGATTGCATAGCATGATAAAGACCCTGTTTACAAAAGCTCTCAGTGCACCCAATTTGCACAGCTTTTTGGCTTACCTAAATATTCACGAGCAGTACATTAGAAACTTTCCTTTTTATACATTAAGGGAGTCTCTGAATATAAATCTGAGAACTATGGCATATAACGGTGATACAAAGTTACTTATTGAAATCAAGTCCGTGTACGAAAAGAAAATATTTGCCAACTATCTTCACCGCTTATTATTTTTCAAAGCAAATCTGCACTCTCCGAATCTATTGTCCAAGCAAATATGAAAACGATTTTATACCCTTTTATGTTATAAAATATGGACGTTGAAATGTTTCATAAAAGAGCTGGAGTAAATTTTCTTCTTGTTGTTAGTTATTCTTTCAAAATGCGGTTTTAGCTTGTATAAACCTAACTCGAAAGCTAGATTTTTAAAATACTTATTTTTCTTAAGGTTATATCTAACTACGAACCATTATAAATATTCCGAGTCGATCTTTCTTAAAAACGATTTGTAGTTTTCAGCCTACAATTATCTATCATCCAAACCATCTAATTTGAAGAATAAATATGTTTAGAACATTACCTTATTGCGCCATCAGTCCATTCTTCCAATCATCACCAATAATTTGCATAACAGGTTCGCAAATATCCGAAATTATTTTGCTAAAATGCTAACATTACTGATACATAACATAAAATCGCCTAATAGCGAGATAATTGCAACAGAAATATTGTTAATCTCACCACGTTCTGCCTGCTGTGAGACTGACATTAAGAATGTAAACATTTTAAGTGCAGCATTTTATTAATAATGAAAACGCCTAAAATGCATAACAAATTGCAAATCATTAATACAAATCGGAATGTAGCATAGCTTGTACCTGCATATGTATGTAGCAAAAACAACAACATAATTTGGCTAGAAAAGAAGTATTGCACCTTTTTGCGATTTATGTGCAGTGACTGAAATTTGCCACAACCGAAATGAGAAGAAATGGAAACATTGACAGGTGTGTACAATTTATTAAAACAAGCGTGGAGACAAAGCCAACAACCGCGACCGCAATCACAAAGAGAAGTAATTACGCAAATCCAAATAATCTGGCTGTTGGTGTGCGTAAGCTCACACACGCACACACATCCTAATGCAATAATTCGTTTACCGTTGCGGTAGCAACTGCATTTATTATCAAATATTTTTCCAATTCCACCACGCCTTGCCTGAATTTGTAGCGATTTTCAGAGATTTTATGAGCTTCAACTCAAAAGCACCTTTTTGCGCATATTTCGCTTTTATTTTTTAATGCGTTATTTTGTTTTCAAATTCGTTTTTTTTATTTTTAATTACTACTTTTATATCTAATTCATACTTATGTTTTCGTTTTATTTGATTTTGTTCAGTGCTTCAGTTTTTGGCGCATGCGTATGCCTTTCGGTTCTCCAGCGTTTGTTGCGCGTACTCGCTGCTTTTCTGGCGATTTGACGATCGATCAACTGTCCAATTAACAGTTTCGCAGTTGTTATTAAGTCGTTGGCTTAAATATCAGCTTACACGATTTGTTGTATCACTTGCACAAACGTATTTATATATAAGCATACATACCGGTACAGTTAGCGGTGCACTTAATGTTAGGTTATTAGGTAACGCATGCTATTAAGAGGGACTGTTGATGGCTAGTGGCTGTTTGGGCTGTCCAAAAGCTTATTCAAATGAGCACTCGTAAGCGTTACAAATATTGCGATACCATGTAGTTAATTTTTGTCTGAAAGACACAGCGAATGCGTCGGCTAGAAGCATTTTGGCGTAATAAGTTGTGCACAAGTGTCGAATTTTAAGAAAGCTTAATGTTTAATTCTAATCTTTAGATCTGACTGCATGTTTGGAACTGCGGACACGTAAATGCGTGCCACTTTGGCCTAAACTGTATTAACATTTTTTTGTATAAATTACTAAATTGAACAATTTTATGCGTATTGCTAGAAATTCTGTAGATTTCAGCAGATTTTGCAACTCTAATTTGATTTCAATCTGTAAGTGTAAAGCAAAGGAAAACTGGTTTAAAGTTGTATAGAACTTATTGTTTATTGATTTCTACAGATTTTATCCATTACCAACTTTAGCAGTATAAATTATTTGGAGATATACATTACTTTATTTCATTAAAAATTTGATAGCCTTTTGAAGAATATTTTTTTATCACAGCATACGATTTATTTGCCATCTTCGATCCGTTCGAAGCGTTAGAGTGTAGCGAACACACTATAATCGATGATTAAACTGAGGACTTGTTGTGTAACCTTTTGAATTTTTAAGAAACGATACCTATACCTTAAAATAAAAGTTTTTTGATGTTTAATAACAGAGAAACAAATCAGACGCTAGTCAACGTAAGAATATCTGGTAGCCTCTGTACGGTGAACGCTGGAAGGAGAATTTGTCAGTGTATTAGTTTTAGACTAACAATCGTCAAATTAATTCGACCCGTAATCGATCAGGACTTCATATTGTACAACCTTGGCAGATATCCAAAAAGACGATTTCGAGTGAAAATCATTAACTTTTCATTCAGCAGCCGTATGCCTGCGAGCAGTTAAGTATTGTTATGTAATATACGTCCTTTAAGAGCACTCTGTAATCAGTTTCTCTATAAATGTCTTTGATTCTAAGGACTACTCCTATGAGCACAAAATAGTAAGACTTTGTTTATAGTTTTAAATTTCTTAATTAATTTTACAAAATCAATGTCGTCCCCTTCAAAGGGACCTCCCTTTGTTGCATTACTCTTGTGCCAACGTTTTTTTCAATCTTCGAAATAGTTGTTAGCGAAAATTTCCGGATTACCCTTCAATGCTTCTGTTGATTCAGCGGAATATGGTGGTTGCGGCACGATACAGGTTGAAAATTTGGCGAAACACTCACGAAGTGAGTAAAATCCAATAGTTGACGACCCATAATTCCGGCTTCTTTTTACGAATAGCTTCACGCAAACGACGCATAACACTTAAGTAATATTATTTGTTGTTTGGCCGGTTGGAAGGAGTTCACCACACCTCGAAAATCATCACTGTCAACATAACCTTGATGTTTTTATCTGTTTTAACGTGTTTTTTCGGCTTCGGCTAACCTTTGCGATGATATTCGGCTGATTTATCGTATGTTTTCGGGTCGTAACCATAAACTAAAGATTCATCGCCAGTAAAAATACGTTCCATGACATCCTAGTAGTTGGAAAGCATTGTTTCACAGACGTTAACATCACGCTGTTTTTCGAAAAAAATGTGTGCTTTTGGAATCGTTGTTTCTCTTCATATCGGTAAGCAGTTGACAGTTAAAAGGTAATCGGAAGTAAAAAATTTAAATTTAGATACTCCTAACTGTTCTGACAATCATTTCTAGATAATCTTTAAATTGAAAGAGTCCCAGAGTTTATATAAAAGAAATATCCTGCAGAAATTGTTTTACATTTTATAAGGATTGAATGAGAAAATAGGTATAATGTTCAGTTAACGTTTTCCACAAGGAAATACGAAAGGCATAAGGAAATGTTGATACATTAAAGTTACTTCCATAAATGGGAAGACGTTACGAAGCACCCTAAATCTTGTTAGTAAAATCAATTCGCTAGAAATTAGTTAAAAAACCGGTATGTAAAAGAAATATACAAATTAAAAGTTTTACAAAAAACTATTCGACCTTGCAGAGAAACCCTTCAAGGTTAGTTGAGTCAATACAGCAAGCAATATAAATTACCTTGTTATTCAGTGACCAAGAAAACGAGGCATAACATATGTACATATGAAGGCACTCATATGATATAACAATAGCATCGTTACAAAAAATATGCTGACAAATATATACATATGTATATAACATATATCTATTTATAACCAGCTGAAGCTGCCCGTAGCTGTGGCACGTGCACATGCGTGTAGCGGTGATGCAGCACGAATGTTTGTTAAACAAAATTGCCTACACACCCCAACGGCAATACAACACACAGAAACGTATGCAATAAATAAATATAAAAGCTCAAATAAAAAAAAAAAAAAAAAAAAAAAAAAAAAMAAAAAAAAAAAAAAAAAAAAAAAAAAAAAAAAAAAAAAAAAAAAAAAATCGAAAACTCTAAAAGCAATGGCAAAAGAAAGGAAAACGCTTTTAATTCAGACAATAAAAATCAGGGTGCGTGCAACGAACGCCAGTGCCAATCAGCGCTTGTCCGACAGCAAATTCAACGCGCCTGCGCACAGTAGTGCGAATGTCAATAAACAAACGCCGAAGGCGAGTCTAACTGCCACAATATATGTGGACATGTGTAGTTAACGTCTGCGATGCCCTTGAAAGTGGCAGAGTGGCAGAGTGGCAGCTGGTGCTGGTGAGAAATGGGTTAGATGACCAAAGTCAATTGTTGGCAAAATAGCTGTTCAATACATGTTTGTGTGTGTGCATATGTGAAAGTAAAAATAAAAAGTAACTGCCTTTAAGTGTCTGTATATACAGTTGTATGTGTTTATGCTGCCTTCGAGTGGCACAATTGACAATAATGAATCGGACACAATTTTTACGCACACACCACTTTCTAGACTAACGAGAGCCGGCAAAAGGTTTACGCCGCGACTGCTGCTTAACCCACGCTTTTGGCTTTCAAGTGAATTATTAGTATTTATTTGCCGGTTAACCGTACATTGCGTGTGAGGTCACATATGCAGTTGCGTTGCTTGTGTCGTCAGCAGCTTATTGGCCGTTTTGACCAACTTTGTGCAATTGTTGGCGCTCTAATAAGTTGTTTTTTGTAAATTTGCAACTTCCATTCAGAGTTTGCTGATTTATTTTCAATTTGCAGCCTTTTTTTTGCTTTTTATTAATGTTTGTTTAAGTCATTTCGCTTGGGCTGCTAATAGCTCGGGCGCCTCTGCCAGCGGCGCTGTAGTTTCATTTTACAAGTGCAAATTAACTAGTTAAGCGTAAAAGTACACGCCGTGCATTGCGAGCGTGTAATCAGTTTAACACTTAACAGCTCTGCTGTGCGCGCTCGAGGCAGCAGAGTGCCTCTATTCGCAAATTTTGTGGCATTTTCGCAACTAATTAAGTTGATATGACCGTGAGCCTGTTAGCTGTAAATACTTTTGACTTGGCTGTTGTTGCGCCGCTATCTGCGCTGTTTGGGTAATTGCAAAACACACTGCGAAATTTTGTTATCTGTTCGCTTGTAATTAAAATAGAGCCAGAAAAGAGCGATAGCTATATAAATTATTGCTGCAAAAAGGGGGCAGATATTCAAACAAGTGCAACGAGCACCGAAAATCGATAGTTTTTTTGTTTTGCTTTGCATAAATGCGCTTTCTGTTTCACTTTCCAAGCGAGTTACGCGTTCAGCCCATAACCTCAAATAGGCCAAGAAGCGTGTGGTATTTTTATCTGGTTGTGTGTAATAGAGAGTATTATTGTTTATGCCGCTAACCAAACCCGATCTGCCGGAAAGTACTTTCACCACGCTTGGCTTTTTCCGCATTTACTTCTCTCAACCATCTGATCACACCTCTTTTTGTGCGTTGGATACAAATCAATTAATGATAGCTCATAATAATATGTATTTACATGCTATATACAAGGCGTACATATTTATGTATGCAAGATATTAAGTAGTATTAAGTAGGAAGGAAATTGGGTCATATTTAAGTACATGTTTAACTAATAATAGTTATAGCTTTAAGCTTAAAGCCCCATCAGCTTACTGTGTTTCTGAATGAAGATCTTTGAGCATCTGAAAATAATAAAATAAAACCTTGGCACATACTTGCAGAAAGAAGATCGAAAACTTTCCCAAAAAGTTTGGTGGCAAAGTCTCTATGCAAACTACAGTTAAAGAGTATATAATATACTATACTTAATTATAGAATTGTTTTAATGGATAATTTCTCGCGTTTCTTCTTATGTTTAGAATGCGATAATTGATGCACTTTCGGATTTTTCAATTGAGACGGAAGAACAGAAGATCGATAGGAACGGCGAAAGCAGCTATATTTTTCCCCCTCTCTTAAAGTTTCTCTTTAGTAAGGTTTGCCATTTTATCATGGAAATATATATAATCCAACAACGACTTGAAGCTATTAAAATTTACTACCGAAATTCGGAGTAAATGGCCTCCGATTTAAAAGCGCTACGTTCAATCTATGGTAATCGTAATCGTCCTGCCAGATAAACAATTGAATGTGTAGTGGAAAAATTTGAATCGACAGGCATAGTACAAAATGTTCCCGTGCCACTGATGCAAAAAAGTGCTCGTAGTCTCGAGAGTTTTGCTGCTGCTAACGCATCAATTGAGAAAGACCCAAATCCGTCTCTCACACGTCGTTCTCAAGCATTAGACATATCTGTGACGTTGTTGGAGCGAACTTTGCAAAAAGAACCTGGCCGGGTTATGATCCGTTGTCGTCATTGGGCCGTACTTCTTCTGTGATGATCAAGACCGGAACTTTACTGTGAATGGAAATCGCTATCGCTCTATGATAATCGAATATGGAACCGGACGGATGATAAGGACATGGACAATATGAAAACATTTTCATGTCGATTAATAGAATTCAATGATTATGTACTTTCTTACTCTTAACTTTTAAAAAATATTTCGGTGATACCTCTGAACTTTTCTTGAAGTTTTCTTTACTAAGACCATCAACTTTTACCAACACAAATGACTATTACTTTGCATGCCGACCAATATTAAATTTGATTTTTGTAGAATTTTTTTGTTTGTTTTGACGATGCCACCACTTCCGATTATACTTAGGATTTACGGAGCTTTTTCTACTTATCCTACAAAGAAAGGATTCAATAATATTTAATTTACCTCAATACTATATATATATGTATGTATATTAATAAGTTTTGCACTCCATAATTCCGAAAAAACGTGTTACCATATGAACATTTTATGTGTCCAACGTCAAACCTTGACAAAGAAATTGTAAAATGAAAGATCACAAACTGTCCAAACTGTCAGAGCGTGAAAAGCGTGTGAGCATGAATAGGCAAATGCCAAACTTACAGTGCCAAAATGGCGTACAGTTAAAAATGAACAATTTATTGGGTGCATAGTTACATACTAGCATACCAACATACAAGTTAATGACAGAAATTGAGCGAAGCCAACACATTTGGGTGACAATTAATTTGAAATTTGTCAGGAATGTCAGTCAGTACACTTCAATATGTCAAACAGATTTTAAACAATTTTTGTTATTTTACTGGTTTTTTATGAGTGACAATCACTCATCTTATATTTTAGCAGCCATTTATTTTACACCGCATTGTTTTCACTAACGACTTTTACGAACTTTGGAAATACTTTTTCGGAAGTCGCCGTTTGAAAACGATTTTTATCACAAGATTCCGCCACTATAGCCAATATATCCAATATAAATAGGATAGAAAATAAATGCAATTGGAAGGTTAGATATTATCACATTCGGTTAACGTTGAAGGAAGTTTCATTGTAGTAAAATTTCCCTCATATCAAAACTGCCAAAGAAGACGTAATAGAACTATTAGCTGTTGCTTTCTTGTTGCAGCGGTAGAAACCTTTTCCGAAATAATTTCAAGGAAGATGTCCTGTTGACACTTTCAGTACCTGTCAGCCAGTAGAAGGAAGGTCATTGTACTACACTCTCCACTGCTGCGCTGCTTCTCAAGACCCTCCTGGCTGATATGCGATACCAGGTTATTAACTTAATTGCTGCGTGACTGTCTACCTTTATGTTAACTCTGGAGCTGACTGCACATACATTAAAGGATAACTTTCCCAATAGCAAAAACCTCTGCTTAAAATATACGGAAACGATCAGGCAGTTGAAAACGCTGCCTTATGTTTAGTTCTGGAAAGTCTATCTATAAACTAAATCAAGAGCCGCCATTGATGTTTTTCTTGGAGCTGTCTTATGCAAAGCGCAGGGAATGCCTTCCACGACATTATAGCAACCTCAGACTCGCTTACTAAAATATTTTTTTATCGTGAAAGCGTCAGATTAGCCTTTGTCATTAGGGTTTCTTCGCAAGTGCTGTCAGCTCGTTTGAACAACTGTTTGTTCAATTCACCACTATCCACTGCTTTGGTAAAATTGGGTTTTTACGAGCTACAAAATATCTTTCATCAGTGCCCTCCACAAGTACGAATATTTTAACAGAGTAACATCAGATCTATGTTGGATGGACATAGTTATTGTTTAGTCAGTTATGGAAATATCATATCATCATATGGCCGAGTCGAATAACGACATTATGAGAGAGTTCTTATCACCGGAAATTTCGATTTCCACCCTTCACCATCGATGGCTTTCGTTATACTAGTTGTGCTATTTATTGAGATAACGTGTGATTCAAGTAGAGGCACTTTTTACAATAGCCCTTTTTTTAACAGATCACGTCATGTTATTTTTGATGAATGTTGTTTGGCATTTCATCCTGGAAAGACTTATTCTAGTTCTGTAATGTGTGGTCAATATATGATCGAAGACCGTAAGGGGCCGATTCGGCGCCGTTTGCAGCATTTCGGACTGAACTATGGAACGACTTGGAGTATTTTACGACGAAATCTTAAATCGATAAAATACAGCTTGTGCAAGAATTGCGTCCGCTTGACATTCCCAAGTGACATCGTTTTGCTCTACCTGCATTGGTTCAGCGATCGGGCCCATTTATGGCTCAATGAATATGTAAACAAGCTAAATTGCCGCATTTCGAAAAAAGGGTAATCTGAAAAGTTTCAAGAGCTGCCACTTAATCTAGAAAAACCACGGTTTGCTGTGATTTTTGGGCCGATGGATTCATAGGTCCATATTTCTTCAAAACTAATGCCAGTGAGAACGTAACCTTCAATGACGACCGTTGTAGCTTCAGGAACCGAATATTTGATGCCTGAAATTGAAGCTCGCGACCTCGGCGACATACACACTTCATGTTTTTGGCGGGTCGATTGGTCACCAAGATCATGTGATATCACACCGTTAGACTTTTTTCTTTGGGAATACGTAAAGTCTAAAGTGTATGCGGACAATTCCTCTTCGATCTAGACATTGGAGCAAAACATCACGTGCGTCAGTTACCAATCTAAATGCATGAACGAGTTGTCGAAAATTGGACTAAAATGATAGACCATCCAAGATGTAGCCACTACCAATATTCTCCAAAGCATAAAACAACAAAAGCGAAATTAAAATTAGTTTCATATAACATATCACATCTCAGGTTTTTATTTAAAAATAAATGTTCCATTCTTACTTCAAATCTGAAAACTTAAACGTTAGCGGAATGGCGGGAGTACTAATTAAGTGATAACTGAACGGTTTTTCTACCGAATGATTGTACTCGATATTGAAATTGCGCACTAAATTTGCCAGCGTTAATTCCATTTCTATTTCAACAATGCGCCTGCCGACGCAACTACGCGGTCCAAAACCGAAAGGCAAATTGATAAATTTATTCACATTCTCAGCAACTAGGCGCTGTCCATCGGTTAGCGTTGTATCCTGCTTTCGTAGCCAACGCTCCGGTATGAACTCACGGGGCCGTGGATAGAATAGCTCTTCATTGGCCAGCATATTTGTGCTAAGCAAAGCACCGGTGCCCTTAGGCACCTGATAACCACTCAGTACAAGGTCGGCACCGACTTCGCGCGCATTACCGAAAGCGAGAGGGTAGAAACGTAACGCTTCCTTGATGCAGGCGCGTAAGTACGGCAATTGTTTCATAGTTTCAATAGTGAACTGGTCATTGCGGTGTGGCAGCACGGCAATTAGCTCTTCACGTAGCTTCTGTTGCTTTTCGGGGTTCTTAGCGATGCAGAGTAGTATGGCAGTGATTGCACTGGATGTCTAGTAAAATTATTTTATTATATTTTTGTTAAAAATTTCTCTTATGATACTCACCCCATCCACACCAGCCATCAGCATATCCATTGCCATTACTATAGCTGTCTTGCGATTGATTTTCAGTAGTTTTTCTAGAACACTGCGTTCTTCACCATCCTTTGAGTGGTTTTCTTCCAGACGTACCAACGCTTCATTTACATAGTGATTCGTTATATCGAACATTAGATCCATTGATTTAGCGAAGCGCCTGTATGACGGTGTGGTAATGTATTTATAGAATGATGGCTTAATGCCCAAGTCATAAATGGACTTTAGAAATGCGCTCATGTGCTCACAAAGTACTCTGACTTCTTCCAAGTCGGGATTCCTACGAATCAAACCGAAATCATGATCTACAGCAACTACTCCAACAKAATCAAAAGCGAGATGGTTGATGTCCTCAAAGAAGTTGTTGGGTACTTCCAGTGTATGGGGATCGCGTATTTCACGTATTCTAAGATATTGAGAAAGTGCAATTATTAAATTAAAAATTTGAAATTCAAAAAATAATTCAAAATATTTAATAAAATTACTTTACTTGTTAATTTTAAAGTTTCAATGCAAGAATATATAAAATGTACACAATTTATTGAAACGGCCAGGCTTTATTATAAAGATAATGATTTGTCTTTATGTTTTCCGAATAATTTCAGGCAAATGAGTGTCGGTGCTTGATCGAGTAAATTCCAATCGAGCGGTCCAATTTTCTCCGAATATTCTCTTTCAAGCAGGCAATCGTCTCGGGATTATCGGCGTACACAATCGACTTTACATAACCCCACAAAAAAGGCCAGCACCAAAAAAAGTATTGTCTTATTGAAAACCACATGTCCAACAAGCACCCTGTACTTCCTATAGAATTCTATAAGCTTACCTTTCTATAAACTCTAAATTCACTTTCTGTAGCGGCTCCAAATAGAGTTTGGCATTTTTAGGCTGCATCAAAACGGGATTTACTACATGGCGGAACTGTGCCCATTTTTCACCGCTATTTTAAATAGATAAAATTTGAGTTATTCACATGTAATAGATAAAATGTTAAACATAATCGAATCTATGTTATATATGTATAATATGTACATATATATAAAATTTGTCTCTAATGAGTAAAAATATTCGCACTCTCTAGAGCCCAGAGAGTACTATCGGGTTTTTCAATAGAGACGCTACAAAAGTAGGGACAGCAAACGACGCCATTCTTTCCCTCTTTTGACATTTTTCTTCAGTAAGGTCTGTCATTTTATCACGGAAATATGCATGTGTATAGAAAGACTCAAATCAGTCTCTCACAAGTTGTTCTCAAGCATTGGGCATCTCTGTGACGTCATTGTGACAAGTTTTGCGACATCCTTACAAGATCAAATTGATTTAAGAACTGAAGCCGCTTGACCACCAGAAGTGAGCGAAAACTTGAAAATGATCCGAATTTTCATCGAAAAATCATCTTCGGTGCGATGATTCTGACTGAATGGCTTCATCAATAAGCAAAATATACGTTATTGATTAGGCAGTAATCCACACGTACTCCATGAGCCACCATTGGATCCCAAAAAAATTACGGTTTGGTCCGGTTTAGGGACGGCGGTGTCATAGGCCTGTACTTTTTCCGTGATGATCACGACTGGCACGTTATTGTGAATGGGAATTGTTGCCTCTCAACGGTTCAATGTTTCAAAGTCTGAACTTCTGCAAGCGTGCCCGTGGTGGCTATGCAAAAGAAATAAAGTCCATACATAATGGCATCGAATGGACTTTCACAGAAATAAAAAATTTTATCCATGACTTTGGTAGCGCTCTTATTTAATCATCGGTCCAAAACGGTACGAAGCTGACAAAAGTACTCGGTCACGGTAGAAACTATGCAGGAGTTGTTCATTTTACTGTATAAAACTTTTTTTAAACACTCTCAAAAATAAGTTCATGTTTCCACATTTGATAAGAGGTACGCATTGCTTAGCCGGAGTACTCAGTAGCATATATGTATATTTAATGGGAAATAAGATTAAAATGTCAGATATGTGGATATCACATTCCGCATAATTCTTTTTATAAGTGCTCATGGTTAAGTGAAGCTAGCGTACGCTGGTTATTTTTGGAAGACAATTTCGTTTCAAAATAATCAGACGAGTTTCGAGGAGTTCCCAAATTGAGATTAAAAGAACTAGGATAAAGTCAGTCATCTGTTGAAATATACTCAGTGGTTATCTAATATAAATACTCAAAAGCGAATCACGTTTCCGATTTCCTAAACAATGGCGACATATTTCAGTAAATCTAAGTAAATATGAGGTGGTGTGTTGCATGACTCGTTACAGCTGGTTTCACAGCTGTTCCTCTAGGAAATGCTATGCCGCAAATATAAGGCATATATACTATATACTAAATATCTGGCCAAACAGCCGAAATGTAAAAGTTTCATATTAAAAATAGTTAGAACAAACTCTTACTTATCATTCAAACCCATAGTTTCCTTGAAGAATCCGTCCTTGCGGTTTTCTCGATAGTATCTCACCGCGTCAGTACCAGGACGGCTTGGCCAAATACCTTCCGTACGATAGACTTTTTCAAAATCGTCGACATTGAAGAGTACAACAGAATCAGGCTGTCCAATCACACCAGGCAAACGGTAAATGTCACCGAGCCGTTCACGACATTTAAAAACGAAATCATTTAACGAAAGATCGGCAAATTCACCTGCAAAGTAGAGGAAAATAAAAAGAGATCGAAAAAAACTTTAATAAAAAGAATACGAAGTAAAGTTAGTAGCTCCAACTGACCTCCTTTCAAGAAGCCACGTAGCATTTGATATCTGGTCAGTCTCGGCATAGATTTATAAGGTAGAGCCTGTTGCCACTCCACGTCCGCTGGTTTGTTGTCAAGACCTTCAAACTGAGGCAATAAAAAATGCGCATTGTAATAATATTTTTATTTTACTATTTATATTATATATTTATTTAAAATTAGAAAAATATAATAATGATGAAGGAAATATAATAAAATATAAAATATGAGCCACTTTAATGCATTTATTTACCACCTTGACATTGCTGACTGTCGATTGAAATGCGACTTGGCATTTTTGCAACTGTTGTTGCTTTTCATTGTGTATAAACAAACGCGTAATAGTCGTGCCGGCACAACGAACATTCAAAATTGCTGACATTCTGAAAACGATTTTCACGAAAACTCAGATTTGCATACAAACTCGGTCGAAATGTAAATATTTCGCACTTTCAGAATAAAGTTGGAAGCTTTGCGCTTGACTCACGGCATAAAACTGAAAAGTGAAATAAAGTAGCTGTCACTGGTGTATGCAATTAATAATGAAAACAATGATGACAATGCCTCAGAATTGGGGAGGGGTATTTAAGAATGATTAGATTGCAATTATTTGAAAACTATGAGGAAAGTGGTTTGTTTGCGAAACCGTTTTCGTTGTTAAGTATGGAAAAAAACAATTAAGTTAGTTATGTAATTTTCCAGGGAAAGTGGATGGTCATGGATCGTAAAAACTCGATGTATTATATATTATATTAACCGTCTTGAATTGAAAGCACTGGCTTTTCCTATTTTAGAATGTATGTTAGTAGCTTCCAAAATTTCATATTTGGATCTGCTTAGTTCAACTTATAACCCTTTCAAAATTTATTTGCTCGCCTGCAGTGATAAGATAATTATAGTATGCACATTTATGAGTATGTACTTAGGTGCTTATGTACTTAAGTCAATAAACTTGGGTGTAATGGGTGTAACATTCTGAAGTATCGCGCGGTTCAGAAAAAATATTTTGTTGTGGCGTAAAGTAGTTTTAAAAAATATTAAGGTATATCAATAATACAATAATATTTAATATAGGTTTAGCGGGCTTCGAATCAGCTCGTTATATTTGCGTGCTGCTCTCTTTTGTGAACCAAATTTCATATAAAGAGAGAGTATGCGGATACCTCAGAAAAGTGTTATAAATGCTTCTTCTTTTTTAAGACAGGTTTTACTATTGCTAATGACTCAAATGACAAATAACAACTGAAAACAAGTATATAAAATAATGTATTTAACTTTTTAAACTGAAGACATCAAAGTAATAAATGGATTATAGCAATAGTAAGGTTCGAAATTAAGAGATTAAACAAAAAAATAGATATTTTCTTACATATTATTTTTTTTCCATCCCGAAAGAGAATCTATCCACAAATAAAGCAAAACACAACTGCTCAAGCATCAGACCACAATTTAAGCGCAGGGTTGCAACGCAAGTGTTGTTTCTTTGACCAATTGGTATAATTTATTCGTTTCACCACTCACCAGCGTTTGACGCATCGATGGCAGCTTTATAACTGACACAACAAAATGCTCCAATTTTACGTTAAAGCTAAATAAATAGTGAAAATATTGCACTGTACCTATCTCGGCACCCTTTCGCTACAAATATTTACATTAATATAGTTATTATTAGTATAAACATAGTTAGCTTATCTGTAAACAAAACTGCTCAAGTTCAAACTTGAATATTGAATATAATTTCATCACATTGTTTTAACAAACTCACCGGGAAAAGGTAAAAAGACGTATAAATTTTAATAAAAAGATGAAAAGATCTCTGACTTTTACAGAGATACTCTTATCTATGTGTGACTTGCAATTATTAAAGTTTAACCTTTGGGTCGAACAAAGACTGGGTAAATCAATGTTCAGTGCTATACATGTAAATTAACTTTTACTGAAATGAGAGGGAATAATAATGTTGCATCGTGACATTGCACAATTTACAATCTGTTTATTCTATAATTGTTATTGTTTCTTTTTATTAATATAACAGGGGGCGCTAGATCGTAAAAGTGACATTTTCATATTTCCTGATAAACATTATTGATAATGCTTTTGTAACGACGAGTGCGCGTATATGTATATTAGAGCGGGTCGATTTACAGTGAGCCATGAAACGTTTCCAATTTTTAGAATTCTTTAGGTCAGAACGATACGTAGAACATTTTACGCATATACGAATTTATAGAAGAAATCGATCCGCTCCATTATAAATATATATATTCTCGGAAATTATTCAAAATTCTATATAACGAGCAAGCTTAAAAGGCATTAAAATATTTAATCGTTTTAGAGATAATTACACCTACTTACATATGTAAATGAACACTGCACTACAATTAAACGATGATTTTAGAATTTTCTGAGGTGATTGGAATACTTTCGTTTAAGTAGAGCAGAGCCAAGTTTATCGATAGTAAGTTATCAGGCTGATAGCGTTATTTTTCTATTCTATTATTTTCTATTTTCTTAGCCTGAAAACTTAATCAAACTCCAACAACTCGGCTAAAATTCATTTACCAAACCACATTAACAATATTAATACAATATATGTACGAGTAAACTGCGTTTAATAACGTTTTCGTTTTCCAAAGTCTATGTCGCAGTCATTTGATGAAATAATTCCATGGGAAACCACCTTCAGGTTGCGAATGAACTTTTTTGTTGACGTTAAATGTTTTCTTGATATTTTAGCAAAGCCCAATCATTCGTCTGGTAACTGTTATGACCAATATAAAGCAATAATTTAATTTTTTTGTTTCCATTGATTACAGAGTCTGACCATATGTTTTGACCACTGTCTTCTTGCAGTAGCCAATCATGGTTATTTTTTGCAGCAAAGCATTTCAGCTGACGATAGTAAATCCATTTTAATACTATTTTATCATTTTAATGACGTTCAGGTTTTCTGTGCATCACAGCATCACAAAACCCCAAATCCATGAGTGGATGTACTTAACATCCCTTTGACAGAATGTTCATTCTCTTCTTAACCAAACACGTCTCAAGAAGTTGAAATAGAGAACATAAAACAGTCTTTAGTTGAAAAATACAAAAATTTACTAATATATAAATATTAAACAATTCCAATCACGGTTCATGTGAATGATATGTTCTGAATGTGTTTTTTTAGACCGGAAATACCGGGAAGTGGTTTCTTCTTTAAAGTGAGAATAATACATTTATCTTTCACTTATCTTGTCACTTTCTATAGTATATATATATAGTAGATCAAAAATTAAAGTAAATATCGTCCTCTAATACAATTATGGATGCTATGATATGTCTTCGGAAACCATAACAATGATATACAAATTTTTAAAACATTTGCTTTTTAGCTATTGCTGAATTTTCCTTCTCCTTTAATTAAACATCTGAAAATTAGGGTCACTATGAGTCTACTGCTGACGCCTTTTTTTCTTTTCAAATACCGATGAGGGATATGTGGATGGGTTGAAGTTGCTGGATAAGATGTGCAGTGAGCTTTTTCAAGGAAGAGTTAAAGCTACAAGAAAAAGTTGTAGAAGAAGTTTTCTGAAAGTAGCTCTCCGCCAAGCTTAGCTTTAACTTACCGGATCATTTTGGTACTTTCAGGCAGAATATGGTGTTGCTCCGAAGTGCAGCTGTCTTTAGGGAGAGGAGCAGCACGGTCAAATTTAGTAGTGCGTCGATGCCCACCACATATAATATCAGGTTACTATTTTATCAAACTAACTGCCAACTATAAAATCCATATGCTATCAAGAGAACCCTTTGTCCATCCACTTCGGAATGACTTCTTCGTTGTCGTTTTGCGTTTTCGCTTTGAATTTGTGGACCTTGCGTGTTGATTGGTACGTTCAGGGTGTCAACCAGCGAGATCCTCTTGGCTTAGAGGAGAATGCTTTCTACTACTTTCCCTTAGAAAATTTCAGCTTGATGTAATAGGATTAGTTCCAACTGTTATTATTATGTTAGAACTTAATTGTGAAAGTTGAATGTAAGAGCACGTGGTAGATACAGTCAAAAAAATATTGAACTCATTTATATTTGAGCTTTTTCTATGGTGTGAAGAGTTCTTTGGGAGGATGGAGTCTTGTGTGGAAGTTCACGCAATTCAGAAAATTTCTCTGAGCGCCATTCACTTGTGTGTGGCTAGAAACGATTCTTTTATATATGACTCAAGAAGCTCACGACACCCAGTCTTAGACCAAGTGTCTCGTAAAAGTAAAGGCTGACATCACCACCGTTCAAGAAGTGCGATGGATGGACAAGGGTTGACACGAGTAGCTCATAGTGGCATTTAATTCTTCGAAAAGATGAGGCGACTAGCAGTTTCAAAACCGGAGCATACTCTTGTGGAACCCCTGTAGTGGATCTAGTGACTGAAAGGACGAACGCACACCAGCTCTGAAAGTGTTGGATGCAGTACCCGCCGGGGGAAGCAGAGGAATAGAACTAGCTCTTCTCCTTTGGAGAAGCGAAGTATTAAAAATTGTTTGCAAACCGTTGTTATATTAGAAAAGGTATTTTTAAGGTAAATATGTAAGTGTATGAAAAATTTTGAACAATAAACAACGCGTTTATGAGCCAATAAAGTCAAGTTTATCACTTTTCTAGAGTATGCTATTAGAGGGCTTTTGAATTTTCAGTTTTTCGGCTGCCCTTACGTTTTGCCACTAAAACCGTTATACTCACTCAAATTTAGTGGTCCATAACATTTTCGAATATGTTGCATGAACTTATGTATTCACCTACACTCAGCTGCACCTACTTACATACATCATTCGAACAATAAATATCCCATAAAATATGGATCTTTTATTTACTTTCATTGCCACGCGTTGGCCCGGAACTCGGACGGCCAAGGCATTACCGCAAAAAATGTAAGTACCTTCACAGCCGACGGAAGCCATTAGGCATATCATACATACGGACAAGTATGCTTGGTACACCAGTAGCCAGCCGGTAACAGTTGGTCAGCGTAGGTGGAGCATCATGCTGGTTTACAGTTTTCTTTTTGACACCGCTGATGCCTGCAGTAAAGGCACTACGAAATACTAAAACAAAAAAACAAAAACGCTGCTGCTGTTGCACTTTTACTTCCACGGTCCAAATCACCTGCGCTTGTGTGCGGCTACATAAATAATTTACATTTGACCGTTTTAGCTGTGAAGTGTCGGCTCGGCGGTGAGGAGGCGTTGATGTAGTGCAACGAGGCATGTAAAGTGGCAAGTGTCGGTGGCAGTAGTTATCGCATGCGCTGAGATTTAAAGTTCGTAACACAGTTCATACATTCATATACATATTTACATATTTACATATGTATATATGTGAGTGCAATTGCAGCGCTTGAGCGCATTTAGTTTGGCATTTTTATGGCCGCCACAGCAGCTGGAAATTATTCACACATAACAATCACACAACAGTAACAGCACCAACTACAATAACAACAACAACAACAAAAGCAGCAATTACATTGTAATTTCACTCGCTGGTTCACTATCCTTTCTGCTTGCCACCAAATTACCACTTCAAAGAAAACACTGTGTAATATGTTGTTGGGATTGTGTGCCGTTATGCTGCAATATGTTGTATGTCGAATTTGCCAATTTGGTTGTTCTGTTTTGTTTTTCGTTTCGCGGTTAATAACAATGCCTGCTGCTTGTTGTTGTACGCGAAAGTATTAGGCGCCGCTACCACAGTGGCATGCAGCGTGGCATGTGGCAGGAAAATGTTAAGGCGGTACTTTGTGTGGCAGAGATTACTGCATGTGCCTACTTGGAATATAGGTACCCTCATACACACATACATACATATACATGCTTATGTAAATTTGTCCACATTTACTGCAGCAATTTGAATGTTTACATTGCCACCTAATAGCATACTTTCCTAGGTTTTCAGTTAGTTTTCGTCTTATTTCACTCATTACATATTGGTATGTAATTTGCTGCCTTGTCGCATGCCACATTTTACATCATAATTTCACCTGATCGTGCAATGCATTGATCACACCTCAATTATTGTCCTTATATGTATGGGTGAAGATATATATGTATGTATGCACATATTGCTTTAAGTAGAAGTTGTACGTTGAAAGTCTTTTACTTGTTGTTTGGCTTTTCTTAGCTTGAAAGTGCTTTGCTGTTGTTAGTGAGTTTTGTGGTTTTCGTCTTCTTTGGTGATTTCTCAATACAGAGCTTCCGCCATATATTTTTAAATTTTTTGTATACCCGTCGCTAAGTATACTGAAACGGGCTTTGTCGCTTATAATTATGGTTGATGATTATATAAGAACAGGAAATTTATTTGTGCAGCACACTTATGCATTGAATTTATATAGGCGTAACAGGAAGTGATATCATTCGAGTAAAGAAGGAAAGTTAGACTGATTACTCCTGAGGCTAGAAAAAGCCCCATTGGGACTGCTATACAGGTAGATGCTTATATGCTTTGATGTCCAGAACTCATAGGTATAAATCAAAAAGACTGTCGACACCTAGAACATGCCACACATTTTTTAGATGACTAGCCTAATAGGCATTCCAGAGAATTCTCAGCTTTCGAAACTGACTCAGCCTTAGTCTCAAGAAAGCTGTCAAAGGTCAGTGTTCAGTCGTCTATCAGTAACGAAGAAGTGAACATTGCTCAGAGATATGTAACAATTGAGTGGATCTTTTATATTCCATTCTGTGCTAGAAGGCTTTCGATAAACCACAGATGCTGATTGCTGATCAAAGGTTACTGGGCCTCGCGCGAAGCCCATATATCGAGTTCATGCACGAAGAACCCCTGCTCGTCCCAATTTAGGTATGGCCGCCAATTAAGAACCTCATCTGCTTTAGAATTTCCGAGGACTCCGCTGTGGCCAGGCACCCAGACAAGTATAGAAAAGGAAGAAGTAGTGAAGAAATTAAAAAACGAAAAAACCTTAATTTCGGTTTCAGCGAAGTTGCAATATCCTTCAGACAGAAATGCAAAGTATTAAAGAATCTTATCTTCATTTTGATCGCTCAGATAGTATGGCAGCTATACGTTATAGTGATATGATCTGTATAAAAAGTTCGGATATTAAAGCTCTGTCGTGATCAGGTCTGAACAAATTCTTCAGAGATTACACTATATTGTCTTAGGTAACAAATAAAGCCAAATTTCGATAATGAAGATATCTCGTCAAATAAAAAAAAAGTTTTCCACACAAGAATTCGAGGTTCCGCTAAATAACAAGCGGTACCTAAAAAACTGTGGGAACAATCGGGACTGGCTTAATTGATTCTGCTTGCCACCTTGATTGTTTGTATATTTGTACCTTATAGCATCTCCATCATTTCGCTCTACCTCGTGCTCTATCAAGCTAACTTTTATATCCAGCCTTTTTTTGACATCAAAATTAACGGAACGGAATCGAAGAAACGAACATTGGGCAGGACTGACTACCATACAGCACGAATGTAAATGAGTAGGTCGCTCAATTGGTAAAATAATGTATTACTTTTTACTAGACCTTGTGTATTGGGTAACGGTAGCTTCAAGATCATTATAGGCGAAAAAAGCGAACTAGCAGCAATTTAGAGTTTACGGCCATGTACCAATATAACTGTATAATACTCTTTCCGAAGCTGTTTTCCCGAAGTATTTCTGTTATACCAATAAATGTATAGTAAATACAATAAACCAAAAAACATTTTACATTTTACTTTATTGGCGCAAAAAATGCGGAAGCAGTGCTGCATTTTAATGGGGCGTATAAAATTTGTCTGATTTATGTGCCTTGTCCCCTGATTTTGGCTCCTTTTGTGGAGGCGCACACACACACTTTGTATTTGTAGCTTGTACTCACATAACGTTATTTGGCGTTGGCATTTCTCTCAACGCATGTTGTTGTAGCTGAGCTATATTGGCAGTTAAGCTGATTTTTGTTACAAACACACATATACAAATTAAGCGTTTTGTTAAGATTTATGCGTTTTACGTGAAATTTATGAACGGAGTTAAGCGTACGAATTAGCAACTTGTTGTTCGTTGCTGTCAGCGTGCCACATTAAAGCAACATTGTTTGCAGAACAGAAGCGTTGTTAATTGATTTACTGATTGCATTTTTGTCCACTTTGATTTGTGTATGACTTTCTATTTCCCGAATTCATGGATAGTTCCATTAAGTATGCGCTGCTGCGCAAATACATATTTCTTTCGAGGTTTTCCAGAACTTTGCCGCATTCCTCTGCGGTAGGAGATGATTATCTTCATGGAAATGGCATATTATAATCAGGAAAATATCTTTTCTGAATTTCACTTATATAACTCAAACATTAACCAATAGTTTTGATATAGAGTCAGAGATAGCCACTGGGGTCTACATATTCGGCATCTAGGGGCTTGAAAAGGTCCGATTACGGCAACTTTTAAGAGGTTACATGGTGTTACGGGCTTAAAAAAAATTCGAATTTTTTTATTGGCCTCTTAAATTATTGCCCTAAATTTTCAAGTTGATCCGATTAATAGTTTCGGAGGTACGGTCTTGACAACTTGTGCGATCGAAGCTAGCTAGGCAAAATGCGCCGTAGGTATACCGGAGTAGCTGCTCGTCTATTATTTCGTTCTTCTCTATTCTCTCTCTCTTTAAGGATAATTATTTAAAAGTCTTTCAATTGGTGATTTGTTGTTGAACCACTAGGTTAGAGGTTATAAGTGTCCGTTATTGATTTTATTTAACATAAAATGCCGAGAATATCTAAAGCTTTGATAGGGAGTAGTGCTGTTTTAAAAGATATGCCGAGGAAAGGGAAATAGTTATTTAATTCGAAAAATCTTTAGATAAATTTTGTCATGTCAACATATTTATTGCCTGTATGAACTGAATCGGCACTTAATTTTTGTAATGCGAGTATTGGGGTTGGGTCTTACCGGATTCAAGACATTGTCTAGATTGATGGCTCTTTCTTCAATCAATCAACATACGAATTTTATATAAATAAAATACGTGATTGTATTATGATGGTTGCTGAGGAACTATTTTCTTCTGAGTTTTGACAGCGACCGTGAAGATACGGCAGATGTAACTGTCTCTGGTGATGGGACCTGGAAAAAGCATAGCTTCTCACCAGTCTATGATGTGAGTTCTTTAATCGGTTAATATTCGGTAAAAGTTTTGATTATGATTGTGAAAAGTTTTTACTGTAAATTATGGGACACTTGGACAAAAATTAAATATGGCAGAGTAAGAAGGGTGGAAAAATAGCATACTTCAACAAATGAATGCACCACCAATCACAGCGGAGCATCTGGGAAGTTGAAAGTATCTTCGGTTATCGCAAAGGTTTAAGCGACCTAATGTAAAATTTGGACTGAAGTTCTTAAATCATATAGGAGATGGCGACTCCAAAACCTACTTGGGTATTCTCAAAGGTTTGCGGTAATTATTTTTTTGTCAGTAAAAACAAATACGTGGGATATATACAAAAGACGATAGACAACAGTTGAGAAAAAAATTGTCAAAGGTAAAAAAACTCAAAGAAAAACACAGTAAATTAATTGATGAATGTATTGTACATAAACAATGGTGTGGCTACAAATTTAATCTGTGGTTCAGTGGAAAAAAAAAAAACTCAATATGGCCACTTACTATGATTACAGTCCTACAAAGAAAAATCTCAACACGAGAATTGTCAGAAAGTTTCAGACCCGTTGTGCGGCTGGCAGCGAGCATTGGTGACGAATGCTCTTTCAACGTTTAAATCTGAGTATGGTATATTGACTGCAATAAGATCTGAGTAAAGATAATCTTGTTGAAATTGCGGTATATATATCTGCTTGCACTTTAAATGAAGGAATATCATCATTATTATCTATTAAGTACAGTATGAATTTAAAACTTGCTCGCAATTCTCACTAATATGCCCGAAAGTTTGATGAAAACACGTGAAGCCAGAATTCATCTTAGACAACAGCAAAAAGATGTCACTCAAATGTTTAAATGCCTTTTTCTCGTTTAGCAATATTTCACAAGAACTACTCAACTGATCTTCATGAAATTTTACACAGGTCAGTTCAGATGGTCCTGTAAGGAGTTGTCCTGCCAACTCGGGAAACCGAGAATTTTATTATTTATAGTATATGTTTGTAACAATAAAAAAAAACATTAAAATATTTCATTAAAAAAAAAATAATAATAATAATAAAGGCTGTTTTTGCCCGAGGAAACCCATGTAACCCCCTAAACGAGCGAATATATACATTATATTAAATATTTGCAAAAAGTCAATACCATCAAAAAGTAGAGCTTTTCACGAATCCAAGACATATTGTATTTTTAAAAAATATTTTGAAGCGAGGGTTTTGGATTGAAAATTCGAATTTTTTAGATGTTGAATAAAAGTAAGGTGAAGAATAAACATTTTGAATAAAAAACTACATTGTGCTTGGGGCATAAAAAAGTAAGGTTACATCAAATTTCTTGAAATGAAATTTTGGGTAAAATATAAAAATAAAGTACCAAAAGCTTGGTTGAAATTGAAAAAAAGTTGTAGATCTTATCAATAACATCGACTATCCCATATAATTCGTAGTTTTGACGTAAATCTTCCCTATTTCTGATCACTCTTACAATGAATTTTTTGCTTTCAAAATTGTCTATTTTAGTCTAAAGAAAATCAGATGGAGCTTAAATTGTTATATATGGAAAGTAGGCGTGGTCGTAGTAACATACGATTATCGGAATAATGCTACATACCAAATTTCCTTGAATCGAGAAGTTCCTGAGGACTTCATCTAAAGGTCGATATATAATTTCGACACTGGCTCATATGAAGCCCTTTTGTTCCCAGTAGGACGTAAGGTTTAAAGCACCTTAGATATCTTTTTAGTAAGTTATGACAATTTAATTTTAATAATTGTTTTTCAACACAATCGTTATATGGTAGAAGTGGTGATCATACGACCTTCACCGTTCATTTTCTGTCAGTGGATTTGACGAAAGATTTGTCTTTAGCAAATCTTCTTAAGCGGTTTGTGAGCTTTGTACACTAAACTTATTACGGGGCGAGGCTGCGCCCAGCTTTTAAAAAAATTCTGCTCGTTAAAATAACTTTTTTATAATTTTATATGATTCTTAAAAATAAGTCTGGAAAGTAATATTTTTTCAGAATTTTTGTTATATGAACTATATGCATCTCTGAATAAATAATACTTTGTTCGAATTTCATCATCGAATATCAGCGGCAAAATGAATGGCTTACAGTTTCAAAATACATTATTATAACAACCATATGTACTTCCCTACCTGGCGACATTTGTCGCCTTAATTCAAACGTGCACCGACATAAATTAATAGGCCTTGGGGAAGGCAACATTGTGACAGCCGTTATAAAGTAATCAACAACTACAACAACAACACTCAGAAAAAATATATTAACTCAGCAACACTTCAACCAACAAAGCAGAAAACTATTCATTACGTCAAACGGTGGCGCGCGCAAATTAAGAAATTAAACAAGAGTTATGTATGAATAAACCAAAATAGAAGTTAAAGCAAAAACAAAAAGAAAACACAAAATATAAGAACAAAAAGTAGAACAAAAAGTAGAACAAAATGCATTAGAGCTAGCAACAACTGCTTTGCGAGGAAGCCGAGTGAAGGACATTTCGGAAGCAACTCTGTAGCTGCAAACTCATAGACGTACCTCACTTGACGTGTCTATATTTAGTGGTGGTCACAAATGCAATAACAACGACAACAAGTTGACAAAAGGCAAGCGACCAATACAGTGGACATTTATCAATGGAAAATGGAAACAAACGTGAACTAATTGTATAGTTGCAACATGTTGCAGCACTGTGTTGTTTTTACCATAGCTGCATTTGCAGTTGCTATTTGTTGCACAGCTGCAGCACTAACGGTATTGCAACTACCATTTGTAGTGTTCTTTTTGATTTATGGACGCTTACGTTTCGCGCTTTTGTTGTAGTTGTTTTTTGTGTTTAAAAAATAGATAATGTACATCGTTTATTTATATATATATGTGTGTAAGTATATGTGCACATGCTGAGCGCCAAACATAGTCGGCTATGTGCCACAATTTGCTACACGGCTTAATGTTTACTTACCCGCTCATTTGCAACATGTAATTTTCGGCAATTGCCGGCATATAAATAAAGTTGTTGCAAGCAATTTGATTTTCCTTTTTTTGCTTGCAAGAAAAACTACAACTTTCAACTTGGCATTGCACGGAGCGTTTTGCAGCAGCTGTGGGTGCGAAACCTTCAAGTTGCAAAGATGAGAATGGCCGAGTAAATATCGCGAAATCGCAAGGTATTCGCTAATATATTTTGTAAATTAATGAACTATTTATTGTATAATCGAAAAATGTTTTAAAAACCGATTATGGTTCCTCCAATGCGTTATGTATAGTGTTTGTGCTCGTTTGGAATTTTCTTTAAGTATTCGATTAAATTATGTAACTGAGTAAAAAGCGAGCGATATATTATATTATCTATAATTTTGCCAAGTAAAGTTATGTGGTGATGATAGTATCCTCATTGCTCTAAAATGTATGCCCGACTTTTTCAAGTTTGGAAACCAAAACTGTTATCAATAGAATACCTCTGGGACAGCACTTCGAGATCTGATTGAGTTAGTTTGCTCAATAGTTCGGCAGAGTCGAAAGTCGATTCTCAATTTTTAGCAGTGAATACATGTTGACATAATAGCGATGGGGAAATGGTCGCACTATTAAGAGGTTATGTATAGTTAGAAGGGCCAGAAAAAGCGAATTTTTAAGAAATTTTTCTGAGAAAACTTTTAAATTTATTAACCCAAAAATTTGTACTCGTATTCAAGTATCTTTTAACTATATTTTAAGGCTTAGTATTAGTAAAAATATTTACTTGGAAAGGAACTTCAGCTCAGTTAAAGCTCTCGGGGATCATCCTATCAAAAAAGATCTTTAGCGTGACCACTAAATCGCTGAACTGAATCTTCTGGAATGAAAAACCAAACTGCTTTCGTTAAAGTAATGTTTAATTTAGTAATTAAATCGTTGGAATGAGCAAAATAAAATTTTTTGACAAAATTACGGTTTCACAAAAAAAAAAAAAATATATTTTGACCAAAAAAAATTGTTTATAAAAAATATTTATCGGTGAGAAAAAATCTTCGATTCATTAATACAAAATATATTTAAGAAGATCTTGTTAAAATGTGACTAATTGGCTTAGCCGTTTTAGATTAATATATATTGGTTACCGACTTTTAAAACACCATTTTGAGAAAACCGCGTTTAAAGTTTTCAAATTTTGTAACTTTGAATATAATCACGTGAATATTACAGTGAAGAGAGTAAATTGAGTTTGAACTACAGTTTTTGAAATATCAATTTGTAATTTTCTTGAATGGAAAACTTTTTTATTTGAAAAGTAGTTTTCGAGATATGTACAAAAAATTAGTAGGGGGCGAGGCCACGCCCACTTTTCAAAAAAATTACGTCCAAATATATCCTTCCCTAATGCGATCCTTTGTGCCAAATTTCATTTTAATATCTTTATTTATGGCTTAGTTATGACACTTTATAGGTTTTCGGTTTCCGMCATTTTGTGGGCGTGGCAGTAGGTCGATTTTGCCCATCTTCGAACKTAACCTTCTTATGGAGCCAAGAAATACGTGTACCAAGTTTCATCATGATATCTCAATTTTTACTCATGCTACAGCTTGCACGGACGGACGGACAGACAGACATCCAGATTTCAACTCTACTCGTCACCCTGATCACTTTGGTATATATAACCCTATATCTGACTCTTTTAGTTTTAGGACTTACAAACAACCATTATGTGAACAAAACTATAATACTCTCTTTAGCAACTTTGTTGCGAGAGCATAAAAATAACGAATTTAAGGCTGCTTTCCCAATGTCTGGTTACCAGTCTTTTTGTCCAGTTAGTAGAGTTGTCCGCTTAATAGATTGTACTCAATAAACATCAAAAATTTGCATGGTTATTGGAGATATCCGCTTAATAGAGCTTTCACTGTAATTATTTATTTATTTATGAATTGTTTTTATTATCATATCTTCTAAGTTGTTTCGACCTGGACACAGTGTGCTAAATTTTATTAAAATCGGTTCAGTAGGAGTCCATCGCGGACAAACAACGTGACTTTTTATGTATAAATAAGATATGCGACAAACTTAAAAAATGTATGTCATTATTCATTCACTTAACAGATTTCTCATATTGCAAATCATTGTTTGTTTTAATTTAAATTGATAAATTGTTTGTGACAAATTGATCACAACAGAACAAAACAGTCGTTAGCTGCACAGCTTAAGCTTATCTGAGAAAAACACCGTATTAAAATTCTTAAAGCGGATGCTATCGAATGGCAATTAAGTAATTTAACACCTCCGAACGAACACAGCTATTGCATTAATAAAACAAATTATATACAAATATATATACACATATGTTCAGAAATTGTATGCCTGATTTAATCTACAACGTATATACTATATGGGTTATGAATACATACTATTTTTGAAGCAGTCAACCCAATATTATATATAACAATCTCTATAAATGAATTGGTTCCATTTAAACCAACAGTAAAGCGACACTAATTCTAGTGATGATTAATCACAATTTACCAAAATGTCACATATAATTAAGATATACAAAACAATGGCGGAAAGAGACAATATTAAAGCTATGATATTGGTGTCGCCTTAAATGAATTGAATATTGTCATAAAAAGAAAATAATAAAATATGAAAGAATACATTTTATTATCTGGTCCTAAATTTAAAAATATTTATAATTTTTAGACGTCAATACATTTTTAGTTAGATCCCAATGACAGCTCGTCAAAGCACAACAACAATTTCATTGATCTAATTTCATTTAAAGTCTAATTAAAAAGGGTATAACCGTTCTTTGTTATGCTATTATATATGGTTTATGCCAGTTTTATATTCGAATCGCCACTGCTAAATATTTGGTGAATTAAACACAGCTTTTGCTAATATATATGTAATACAATTACGCTACTTGTTTTTGTGCTTAATCAATTCATCGTGAAGGTCATGCTTTTGATTGCTTTAATATGATTTAAACTTTTAGTTTCAGCTTATCTGATCATACAGCAATGAACTTAAAGTAAGGCCTACATGCATGTTGTCGTATTTCAGCATTGGTTTGTTATGATTTGCTTATCTCTGGTTCATATTTGGTAACAATTAAGAGTATAAAATCATGTTTTATTAGCTAAAAAAGATTTCCAAAAATGATAAACTAATGGAGAAATGAAAGTAATTTTGACGAATATTTGTTGACTGCAATGACTAAGTGAGAACTGGCATGCTTTAACGCTTTGATTTTGGTTAAGTAATCTAAGTATGCTTCCCTTTTTCGTTGAAAAATAAGTTTTATTATTTTTCATTCCTAAATACATTTTTGGAATTTTCTAAAGTATTCTGTTAGTGACTGTCCCATATTGAAAACTTTTATAATTACTATAATTAATTGTTAGTAAATAGGTTTACACCAAGTAAAATTGAATGCAATCTTTGTAGTTGTTATATAGTATTGGGTCTAAGCAGCATTCGCGAAATTTTTCTGAAAATTTAAACGTTTCTTTCAAAAAAGAAAANTTCATTACTTTTCCATTAACACACACTGTTGCCGCTGAAACAGAAAAAATATATATATATATATATATATACATATACATATATATACATGTACATATACATATGTACATATAATAGTATTACTGAAAGTATTCGAAACATCTTTCTGGCATTTCATCTAAAGAAACTGCGCAGACAGCCAAGATTGAATCAAACCATGTTCTGATACCCTGTTCTGTTGTAAACAGTATTCCAATGAGGGCATTCAGCATAGTCCAGAGAAACTAGTAATGCGAAGGGGCAAATTTTGGGCTAAAAGGCGGTTAAGACAGAAATTCCTAGCCGCTGTTTTTGAAATAGGTTTTAATCGGTCTTGCGACATGCCAGCAAGCGTTGTTTTTGATGGAAAATTATTGCCTGGTACAGTTCATAATACAGTACGTCCTTCTGATCATACCAAATAAACAGCTTTACCTTGCGTCATGATATTTGGCTTTGCAGTTCATTTGGGTTATTGAGTCATAATGAGTCCATTTTCCATCTCCAGTCAAAATCCGTTGCAAAATCGACTTCGTTTTTGGAACTTTCCAGCAGTATCTTTGATATGCATAATGGTATTTTTTTATGGCACTTAATTTCCTTGCTTTTCAATGTATTCGTCGCTTGTAAACCTTTTGAAATGGCTGCTTGAGTGACTTTCAAAGATTCTGCGAATTTTTCTTGTGTTTGGCAACAAGCTTCGCCGAGCAATGCTTTCAGAAGAAGAACTCCCCACCAAATTTAATTCCCAAAATCTTACCTAATAGCAATGCTAATTAAATATTCTGGGAAATATAGTTGTCTTACAGAATTAATGTTGACAACATGAGCCCTCGAGTGTATTCACATTAACCAACCCGCACGCTGTATGAAAAATTGTGTATTTAGTAAACCCAAACAAGAAGAACATGCTGAGTGAAGTAAGACGCGAAAATTTAGCCGCTGACGGAATGACCTCCAACAGAATTTTGCGTGCCAAAACTGCAATCAGGGCCCATCACCATGATTTTGCAAGCTTCTGACCTCAGCGAGTCAGTGAATAAGCAAACCACCAAGTAATTCGTCTAAAATTGGTGGAGGAAGCTAAAAGTGCAACGAGCAAGTTTGCACAGTGCCAGTTTTCAGCAGCGAATGGCGGACAGGCAACTCGTGCTGGCCGCAGGCATCTGCAAACAAAAACAATGTGGGACATGGACGCTGAGCTGCGCTGCGCTTACTTTTGGTTTCGGTTGACCATGCGAGGGTGTAAGCCGACCAAATCAGTTAGCGAGTCAACGAATTTCGGGCAACGAGTTCATTAGTAAATGGTTTGCGAGCCATAAATGACGAGCATTAAAGCATGAATATCAATAGCAATAAAAATTTGGCAATAAAAAGAGGCCAAAAAGGGGAGAATAATGCCAGCGGCCGTGTGCAATACCTACATGTTGTGCTAAAAGTCGGATACCAAGATGCAAAAAATAGCAATAATAGTCCAAAGTAGTTCTGCATGCGATTCTTGCAACAAGCGCCATCACTGCGAACGCTTGCATGCGACATTTTATGATAAATGCTCAAAATTAGCCACGGTTTGGCAAAACTAAAGCGAATTTTTTGGTGGCTTACTCACTCGTTGTGCCCTGCTGCACCGGATCGCGGCTCATTGATAAGAACATTTGCGCGAATTTTCTTTAAATACTTGCCAAATGAAACAATTACAGGCCACAAAAGCTCGAACTCAGCGCACAATTCATATAGAAAATAGAATCTGGTCAACAATCTGTTCGGTCCTGTGGCGTTTTTTTAATTTATTACTGCTTTACATAACTGTTTTTTTTTTGTTTTTGTTTTTTTGTTTTTTGGCTTTTAGCTTCGATTTTTGTATACGAACAGAATTTTGCATAAAATCGTGATTGTTACAAATTTGGGTGTTCCACTGCCACGATTTATATGCTGCCAGTTGCTGACGTCTATAAAAGAGTTTACCGATTTTTTGCTTTACATTTCAGTAATGAAGCTTGCAGTATTGCAGTTTCTGTGACTTTAACTTTAAACATTTATACAAGTGTGTATGGGTGTATGCACGGAGTTAGACCGAATATCTTACTAAGCCTTCCAATATTAATGGGCATTAGCACTCAACATATTGCTCTATAGTATCTGGTTTTGTTGACTAACTCTGCTAATATGTGGCCTTTGATTTCTCAGTGTGCGTGTATATGTGATTTGGGAGTGAATGTGATAAAAATACACATTTGGCTAATGTGCACCACTTTTGAAAGTTTCCGGATAGTGCTTAACAAGTACATTTATACAGACATATATGAAACCTTTGATATGGACGTAGTAGCTATGCGGCTATATATTTTTAAAGTCCTTAGAAAAACAGCTTTACTATATATTTTTAATTTTAATGAAAATTATGTCAACACTCCAATCGAACGGACATATAACTATTTATTATAATTATTTATTTACACCCAGATCCGAAAATTGATTGGCGCTTGTGCTAGAGTTCCGACATAAGTGAAAAAATAAGTAATCCCACTACAGTTGAAATGGACCTCAATTATATCCGTTCAACGATTATCAACACGCCAGTATTCTCTAAAATTTGCTTGCTCAGGTTTTAAAACACATAATCGTCAAAAATGTGTAAGCTGAAAGATAGATACGCTTCCAAACCGAGGTCTTAACCGCGTTTTAGAGTATTATCTTGTTGGATGGTGTCTTTACAGTTAATAAAATATTTCCAGTAACATCAGGAAGCTGCAAAACGAAATACTCTAATCGCCCTGATTCAATTGCAACCTCTCTGAGGAAATTTAGCAATTTAAAACCGTTAAGTCAAAATTTACAGAGAGTGATATGATTTTTTTTTTTTTTTTTGTTTACACAAAAAAACTCTAATTGTTAAGGAAATTCAAATATTTTTTATTTAATTTGAAATACAATCGAAAACTATGAGGATCTTAATATAAGATTATTGAAATGGTCTGCTCGACTTCTTTTGCAGGAACGAATTCGATGAACCCAATTTTAAAATACCTTTTCCATTAAATCAAGTCGTATGCAATGAATAGCACGTTCATTTATGATTTCTAAAGCTTGAAGAGAGTCTGCTTGACATTTGAGTAGTTCGACCGGAATCATGTCCGCCAGTTTAAAAAAAATGTGCTTTGAGAAAAACGCGTTTAAAGTTTGAGGTGTGCACTCCGAGCGCTCCGAACGTCTGGCTGTATTATTATTTTTCGGCCTTTTTCGAAATCTTCCAATGGTAAAGTGGGTTTCTACATCTTCTACATCAATTCTAAGGGTATATGGGAGCCGAAAATGCAAAAAAAGAAAGAAAAAAAATTGAAAGAATGTTTTTCCCCTCTCCCCTTAAGTCAAATGGCTTAAAATAACCACACACGAAGTAGTGCAATGGTGTTAAATCACAACTTTTGAAGGGTATGTCACAATTTCTTGAAATCATCGAATCTCCAAAGTTTTCTCGAAGTAATTCGGTTTCTGCATTTACTATGTGGCACGTAGCCCCGCCTTGTTGGAAACAGATGTCATCAAAATCAACTTCTACAAATTGTGCCCATAAACATGTGCTTATCATCAATCTAAACCGCTCTTCATTGATAGTAACGGAGTCACCAGTTTCATTTCGCAAGAATAATTGACCGGTAATAAAACCAGACACAAAAACATCCGAATTTTTGCCAAATTAGGTGAATGCAATGGGTGCTTATGAGTAATTTGTGAATTTTCTTCGCACCAAAATCGAAAGTTTTGTTTATTTACTCCATCAATGAAATGAAACAAATCGTTATCGTTTTCAAGCTGTTCCAAGACAAAATCAGCAAACTCACGACGTTTTCGGTATTCCAAAGGTGTGTGAGAGCAATTTTATATGCCCAGATCCTTTCTCAAAATCCACCAGGTTGTGGTATGAGACAGTCCCAATTCTTGAGAACATCTTAGAAGTGGTCTTTAGCAACACTTACTTCAAGCGGTTCTTTGTCTTACTGGCACTTAAACATTATGTAAAGGAAATCCACGCTCAAAATTTGCAACAACTCTAGGAATAGTGAGCACAGGTAATCGTCCACCTGTGCGACCATAAACTGGAAAAAACACTATTTTATTAATAAAATTAATATCATTTAAAAATGGCCGAAAAGACACTTGGAAATCATTTTATTCCTATTGGAAAACCAGATATCACCACTACTGTGGAATTCATGAAAAATTTAAAACTCAACGAAAAGGCGCTAAAACGCTCAATCCAAAACGACTGAATTAATGCTTCGCGGTTACCCGGTAATATGGTTACTACTATGCCTATCAAACGTCCTTGGAAACGATACAGTTTTCTAGTATTTTAAGTATTAGCAGCATTAAAATAGGTCTTAGTCAAGTGCTGAAAGGTTCAATGGAAAATCCTAGCTGAGTTCAGTGCATTTTTTACTAACAAAAATTGCTCATTTAATCTCCTTGGATTCAGCTTGCTAATAAAAGCCATTATAAAGCGAAGCAACGGTTGCGCATGCATTTGCCCATATCCAAAATCGAATCAATAAAACATTAAATATCTTACTGTTTACGAAAATAGTCTCTTAATTAGTTAGACGCTTTTCACAGTTTAAATTCCCCATTACAGTGTTGGCGCTTTTCATATCCGACTGTTCGTTTTTCAATTGTTCACATCGTTTTAGAATCGCTCGAATTCCAATTGGAGTTTACTACAAATTATGCCTATTTCGGTTTAACAAGTGTATTACGGTCGACGAACAAGTGCTAAATTGACCGCCGCCTTCTGGGGGGGCTCACAAATGGCCAGTGCCTACTCTTTTCAGTGTTTATTTATGCATTACTTGTTCCTTTTGCATCACTCATAGTGACCAGAGAAGTTGCATTAGTTGTGTTGCTCAGTTCATTTTATGTATTTTGCGGTCCGTCTGTGGGGAAAACAAGTGCCGCCGTTAGCTGCCTAACATGCCAACATTTGTGTTAATGTGAGAAAAGTCTGACGGTTTAAAAGTGTTTAATTGCTTGTATTGCAATGCGGAAAATATTAAATAAAAGTTTTTTTGTTTGAGTTTCTAATAAAAACTTTTAAAATAATCCAAGAATCAATAATCTGCCATAAATTTTTAAGTTCTTCTCATTGTATTTTATAGTTTTATTGACGAGACTTGAGTTTATGGATTTTAAAGAGTTATTTATAACTTTATTTCACATAATTTTTTTTTTTTTAGTAAAATCCACCTCAGCAGGCATTTCATAATTAAGAGCTCTACTTAAATATTTTTTTATTAGACTAGCTGAAAGAACTGTTATCACAGTTGGCGGTTGTTCAATATTTCTGGCTACGTTTGCCCGATTTACAGATTTGTAAAGCCAAAACAGTGCCTAATTTATGTAGCAATGGCGACATTAATCATAATTAAAAAAACTTCAATTAATTCAACTGTAGCACGCTGATTAACGAGCGAAGAAATATATAAAATCAGCAGGTATTATCACTATAAAACTAACACTTTCAAGATTTTGAGAACAAAAATTGCAGTAGAATAAAAATTCATTAATAACTAGAACAGTCTTAACCCTTACAAGGCGTTAATCACTTTTGGATTACTCGAAATTCCGAGCGCACAAATGAAATTAAATCATGGCAATATTAATTGAAATTGCTGCGGGAGTAATTTTAAGGCTTACCATTGATCGCTACATTTTAACGTACACCTTGTCAACAAAGGGAGGCAAATCTGGTGAATACGGTGAGTGATTCATGGCATTCATTGTGTTTTTTTTTCTTCAAATTCAATCATAATCGTGGCAGGATCCGAGGATCTATTGTCATTGTGTAAAATCCACGAATTGTCCTTGCAGAATTCCGGCCATTTTCCTCAGACGTTCTCACGCAAATGCTTCAGTACGTCCAAATGGAACACCTTATTGACAAGCTATCTCTCCGTACAAATTCCTGATGCATCAAACCACGAATATCGAAAAAAAGCAATTTCGATTATTGTTGACTTCTTTGCATATCTAAGACTAAAGAACTGTAAGACTAAGGAATAACATCTGCTATGAACTTTGCTTTACCCAGAATGGACTCGAAATTCTCATCGCGTCTACGACAGATAAACCGGAGCATTCCCCGAAACTACATGCGGAATATTTTCCGCCACTACAAAAACAACATATGACTATAATTTAGATTATTGTCAAGCCGACTACCATCTAAGAGTTAATGTCGTAGCAAGCAAGTGACAATAAAGAACATCAATGCATCTCTGAGTGCACTTATTTACAGCTAAGTATAGCACATGATTGAACTCACGCAGTTAAGTGCAACACCTTTAATGAAACAAGTTATTGCGATAACATGCTGCTGTCGATTTTGATTACACACCGTAAAACACCACGGAGAGCAAGTGTCTGATTACGCACTGTAAAGATTTCAACCTGCGAAGTCAAGTCAGAGATGACTTTACATCTTTACATTTCAATAACAGCACAACGAATGGGTGATAAAAATAGCAGAAACATCGTTATTTGCACAAAACACGCCAAAAAGCTGTGACTAATGAAAATTTTATGCACTAACAACATTTGTAGCCATTTTAAGGACGTTGATTGGGCATAAAGAAAACAAAAAAGCGCCGTTAGATTATTGGCACAATTAAATTGTGGTTTAATGACAGTTAGAAATGAGAGTTGCCGCAGTTATGCAGATATGTGTACGCATATAGGAACTAAATTGCTTATGACAGGCATAATTTATATGCGTTTGCAGATCTAGGCATTAACATAAAAAGTAACTGTTAAATATACCATATATAGAATACCATACATACATATACATATATTATGTACATATGTATATGCATGTGTGTGTACACAAAAGAGCATATTTGTATAAATGAAATATCTCAATGAAAAGAATGCGAATTGCAAGTCACGTAAAAGGTAGCTGTATATTAGCGCTGTATGTTTCATATAGGGTGCTACAAAAAGAAAATGTTCGCGTTGCATGTTATATGCGCCACGAAAATATTTGCATATTTTTATCAACAGACTTAGCGTGAGTGAAGTACTTTTAACGCTGCCGCTAATATTGTATCACCCTCTATTTTCATATAAATAAATCGACGGGCCGAAAGTCGCTTTTCAAAATACATTAATATGAAGAAAATATGCTCCAATATATTTAAAATTGATTTTTAATTACCCAGCGCCTGTATTGCTGTACAAACACACTTCGCACGTATACTTCTAAACTAAATTGCATGCAAATGTGTCTGCAAATTAATTTCGCTACGATTTATATTTTTTGTTGTTTTTGTTGTTCGTTCCATTCACATTTTTTGTCCTGCTGCAAATATCAAATAGAGTTGCTTTGCTCCATAAAAGCTTTGCGTACAAGCAAATCATTTGCAAATATACACATACACATACTTACCTGAGTACATGACAATTGAATGCTATGTCGATTGGTGAATTTTTCACGCTAATCACGATATCCGACGACTAATGAACGCTGTTCAATGACATTCTTTGAACTATTTTTGCCAACATTTTGTTAAGAAAATTAATTGGATTTTCAAAAATATGCAAAACGAAAACATTAATAGCAAATAACATATGAATTGCTAGCTACTCACATATGTACCTACACATATACATATGTATGGTATACATGAACACGTACTTGAAAGTGTAAAATAACGCAGTATGTTAATTAGTCAATATCTATTTTTAGCAGTAAGTTCAAAACTTACAATATTTCCTTCCTTCCTAAAATCACAAAAAAATTTTTGTTCCAAATTTGAAGTTTAAAAATATTTTTCAATCAGAATTAAAACACTGATAAGCCAGTTTGAATGAGAATATTGAACACAGAATTTTAGTCCCAAAAATGGCACTAAAAATTCAAATTAAAAAATTAAATAAAATTTTGGAATCAAGCTTTTACAACAGGAATATGCGCACCCTGAATTGAATGGGATCCCGAACAAAATTCCGAAGAAAATAGTTATGTTGAAAACTCGCTCAGATTTTTCACTATTGAAAACCTGTTAATAGAATTTTATATGTACATATGTCCAAAGGCCTTCGGTGTATCGTTTTCTGCACCGTTCGGTTTCTAGCTTACAGCTTTTGTTTACGTCTATTAAACATACTATCCTATATATTTACTATCAACTCAAGTATTTGCTGTATTATAAATCAACCAAAGGCAGTTCCCTCTATAACCTGATACCCAGTAAAATTTGTGTCGTTCGTTCTTGATGACACTACTGAACTGCTTCCACAAACGCTTTTGCCGATAAGTATAAACTTGATTACTGCTGCGGAAGGCCAAGTAAATGTTAACCTTGGAGTTGTCTGTTGACGCATTATAGGTTAGCTCCGGAAAAAATGGCTGCCTTATACATAACTCTGGACAATCTTTTACTGCACCAACTCCGTTCGCCATTTTGATCAATCCGTGTAAACTTTTATGTTTGTAGCAGCTGTAGATTGCGTCAAGCATCTCTTTTTATGCTTATTCAGTGCCACGCGCTTTTCAGCGAAGATGTCTCTAGGTGAAAGGACTCGCACTAGTTCAAGGTTTCCGCAGGTCTGTCCTCCACACTACTGCACCGTACAGCACAATTGGTCTTACAATCGTTGTGTAGCCCTGAATTTTTTAAGTGAGCGTGGATTCCGAGTTGAGACTTACTCTTCAGACCACCAGGCTGTAGTATTTTTGTGCGCTATACTTAGAACCTTTCTTCACTAGAACTCTTTCAATGCTAAACTTGAACTCTTCTTGCCTTAGTACCAAATTCCCCTTATCCATGTCAAGTAAAAACATTTTGCGTATCACTTTAGCATTTACTTTTTATTATATTAACTTAAGGAAAAAAGAGTAAAACTCAAATCCAACAATAAATTAGATGTTTAAAAACAAATATTCCGTTTGTTCAAAGTAATTAGAATAAGAAAATTTACTTCATTGCTGCAATACAACGGTGACACCTAAGACTTTTTGTACTTCAATAACTAGAATCGTAGTTTAACCTATAGATTAGAGAAAGTGATAATAACTTATTAGAGAAATATGAAATAAACAACATTTTTGGCAGTGAAAACGGCAGTGGCGAGGTAAATAATAAACAAGTTTGTAATAAAAATGTGAGGTTATGGTTAGAACTCAAGCGTATCAGTTATCGGTAATCATGAGGCGTGTGCGGCGACGGAAGGGATTCTGCACTAATTCACGATACAAGGTAAAGATGGGTACCCATTTTGGAAAGCGTGGACGAAATACCGAGTGATAGCAACCCGAACAGTGTTTACGTGGCATAATTTCGGTTTCCTCAATATTTGTTGTCTGTGTAAATTTGGAATTTCCCTTACTTCCCGTGCTTTTTGTTTTGTTTTGTATATTCACTGTATGTTTGCTTGTTGTACATATAGAGGAATGTGCCGCGGGAATAGCGGGGCATGCGGTGGAGATGCTTGCAAGCGAGGTTAGCGGTTTATGCCAGGCATGCAATGGGCGACACATTTGTTCGAACAAACGTTCAAAATGCCACTCGATGCGACGATGTAAGCGCAAGCGACGCGAGGGACAATCGCGTGCTCTGCATGCAGGTGTCCAACAGTGACGGGGCACAGCATCGGAAGCAAACACAAAATGCCGTTTGAATGTCAGATCATAGAAATTTTTACCTGTCATCACTTGCATGAATTCTAAAATACAAAGTGATATTAGTTTAACAGTAATATGCGTGTAAAATAATAAATTGCAGTCTCACCATCGAAATCAACAGTGCCCGAGCCGTCCGCATCAATTTCCTCGATAATCATATCCAAATCGCTGGCCGATAATTTATCATCCAATTCACGCAGAATGTCACGAAGTACTTGCACTGTCAGATAGCCTTTACCCTCCTTATCATAAACGCGAAACGCTTCCTTCAACTCGCTGGCCAATGCCGGCGTGTCCTCCTCGACTTCCACAAAGCGTGCAGCCAATTTGCAGAATTGTGAGAAATCTAGTTTGCCCGAGTTCGACTTGTCGACCTCCTTGATTAGCGCTTTTATAGCTTTGTCGTCCAGCTTTTGGCCGAGTATCTCGAGAATGGTCTGTACGTCATTGTATTCAATGTAGCCACGCTCATCATGATCGAACGCTTTGAAGGCGTTGCGCATAACTATAAAATAATTTTATATAAAGTTATAACAAATAAATCTTAAGGCTATTAGGGGCTTACTTCGCAACTGTTCTTTGTCATATTCTGCCTCCGTCTATAGAAACGTAATATAAGGAAAGGAACATATTAATTTCTATATATTTTAATAAAGTCTATAAAATAAGTATATGTATGTATACATGTGTGTTAATAAAAATGTAAAGATAATTTGTGTGAAATATCCAGAGTTAGTAAGTTACTTATGTATGAACATAGATGTTTCGAAAGACTCTTAATCTGTCAACAGAAGCGAATAAATGATTTCCAATGTCTCCGCCTGTTTTTAACTAGTCTTAATTCAAGTTAAAAAGGAAATTTTTGACTAATTTCCTATTATACATTTATTATATCATAGGTGTGGTATCTATTATTTTTCAATAGATGTGCTTAGAATACTGCTTCAACCAAAGAAGAGAATATATCATATTTTACAGTTTTATTTAGATCGATCCGGGCAAACCAGGCTGCCAAAAATGCGAATGGCGTTTACAGTCTTGATATTGTTAACCAAGACTGAAATCTAAATTATAGAAATTAATTTTGGAACTATCATTGGTACACCAGGTACACAAGAGTTAACTAAAAACAAAACTTCATGGTCCGATTTTTCATTTCTGAATTGCATAAAATCTATCCATTTCTGGAGCGGATGGTTACTATTGATAAACGGAATCTCGGTGAGCCTTCACAAATGGTGACCAAGTCAGAATTATCGGTCTGGAAGATTTTGTCATGTGCTTGATGGGATTGGCAGGATCAGGATCATCTAGCATTAGCTACTATCTTACGATCACTATCTTAATTCGGACCTGTACTGTCAACAATTGGAGTATTTGAAAGAAAAAATCGCGCAGAAGCGGCCAGTTATGGCCAAAAGAGGAAAAATTGTGTTTTATCAGGAAAACGACAAGCCACATACAGTTAGTTACAGCCCTGGGAGCTTAGGTGGGAGCTCCTTGTGCATTTATTTTATTGTCCAGATTTATCACCAAGTGATTTGATCTGTTGATTTTGATGGAAAATTCACCTCACGTCAAGTTTCTCGCTCACTCTCGACTTTAAACGGATGCTCGTTAGCTTCCCAGAGAATACTTGGCGTGTGACCGGAAGTCGTGAGCTCCTTGAACCTTATGTGAAAGAATCGTTTCTGGCTACTCCCTGTGAATGGCGCTCAGAGAACTTTCCCCATTTGCGAGAACTTCTGCACATGGCTCCATCCTCTTCCCTTAAGGAGAATGGAATATATAATGAATTGTATGTCGAATTAAACATAGGTTTGAAAAGGTAAACGGAAGGACACTCGCAGCTCGCCAAGGGCTGTCAACTCGACATTATAATATAGTAATTTATTTAACAAGTTTGCTGCGGATCTGATCCACTGAAAGGTAACATTTCAGATTGGCTTTTGGTTTGTTAATGTGTTAAAATATTCTGTAAGAATAAGGAGAATTAAGAATTTTTCTGTTTTTTATGTCAAAAAAAAAACAAACTTAAATCAAAGAATTAGTGAAAATAATGTAAAAGAGAATCAATCATTCTTCTTTCCATACGAAAAAAAAAACAAAAAAAAAAAAACTCGAATGCAATTAAATTTTTTTGAGAAAGTAAAGAGAAAAACTTTGACTTTCCTCATATAAAACTAACTTTTAAATAGTCCAAACTTTCTTTGCCGCTTAAGTTTTTAGTCTGTAGTATAAATCAAAGTACACTGATTTTCATTATTTATTATTCTGAACTTTTCACTACAAATAAAATATAAATATAAACATACTTACAAAAGTATATATGTACATAAATACCAATATTTTCTTTTGGATTACTTGTATATTACATTCATTTCGCTTTGTTTATTTGTTAATTAGTGGCATACAAAATTTGTCAGCTCGTTAAATTACGCGTGTTTTATTTATTATTATTCCTATATGCATACAAACATTTGATCATAAAGGCAAATACAACCATCAACCAACAACAATAACACATCCATGTGTTTATTATTGAATAGTGTTCATATGTGAAGCGCTTATGGCTGTTGGCGAGTAAAATGACCCAATTGGCGTTCAAGATTTACGACAAGGTACCTGCGTACAAATGTGGCATTTTGCAACGCCATTTTTGCCTCTTTCATTCTCTGTTGCAACACATTTGCCAGAAACCATACACATAAGGCATATTTCATGTGGTTATTAAGTCTAAAGTGATAGCGAAATTCTGCTTATATCGAATGGTAAGATATACATATGTATGTACATATCTAATATAATAAAACTGCGAAAAGTCAGAAATTTCAATATTAGTATAATCTAAGTAAGATTTTACTAAAGTGAACAAAAAGATCCTGTCCCCCTTTCATAATATAAGTCATAAATAGTCTTTGGTCAGCATAGAAGTTCGGCTTAAACCAAGTTCCAAGTGATTTAATCGAATTTATATCGAAATAATATCGTAAGAGGTATTTACTTTATCTTGAATATAAATTTTAATTTGAGAAAAAGTTTAACTATACCGGTGCTTTGATCCTACACATGAATAAATATGTAGCCAAAATGAAAACTCCTTTTTATTATTATTAACGAAGACAATAATTAACTTAAAGCCGAATAATTTTAAATTAAATTCTTGTCTGATTTTTGTAACTAAACCAATGAATTATAGTTTCAAGCCCATAAAAAGTTCATCTTGATATATTCTCTGGATGCAAATCTGAGTAAGTTTATTTGACTGGAGCGATTTAAGTTTTTTCGCTACCCGAGCTATGCTGTTTCAGGGTTTTTATCTGAACCGTCTTCGTACTTTTATACTTGAATATGCCTATTTGGGTCTAAAAGGGATTTCAAACCTTTCATCATTATTTCTATAAGATATGGTATAAACTTTTTCCCAAAAGTCTGATAGGAAAATTCAAAAAGTGTTCCGATAGTAAACAGACTAATTTTGATGTAAATATATGAAATTGTCAGTTTAACTCTTTTCCTAAAGGGTAAATTAAAGTGTTGAAGGAATTTGGATTAAAGCAACCTCGGGGAGGCGACGCAATTACTAGCCGCTTGAGCAGTCCTTGCTTGCCTTGTTTTCAAATGTGATTATTAATTGCTTATTTCCGACGCTCTAAGTATTTTAAAGCAATTTTTACTCACGCAAAAATATTTGATAATGCAAAATATTGCGGAACCAAGTACAGCTATCTGATCCTATCTGATCTTCATATCCAGAATGAAAAGGGAAGATTTTTAAATATCGATGCAAAAGTCAGAGAACTTTTTTACTGAAGACTCAAAAATTAATGATAAAGTCCGAGAAAATTTTTCTGTAAACACTAATAATACAATCTGATATACATATTTCCTGTAAAGGCTAGGTAGAACAGAAATTGCTGATTGAAGATCGCTCTATTGGAAGGATTAAGAGGTTGGTAACAATACAACTCTCAAAAGGAAGTATCGGAGAGCCTATAAAGTGGATATGTAAATAATCAACGTGACGAGCTGAGTCACTTTAGCCACGTCCAGCTGTCTATTCGTCTGTATATAAACGAACTAGTTCCTCGGTTTTTGAGACATCGAGATAATGATCTGAAACTTTGCACAGCTCTTAAATGGAAAACATTTTTATTTATCAATATATATACATTGGCCAAATATAAACACGATCTTTCAACAGTTTGTTTACAGAAGCTGCGAACACCTCAGTAGTCCGTTACGATTTTCACAATCGATAAAAGTATCAAACAAAGAATTTGTGCCGAATTTTCTATTTGTAACCAAATTTCATGTTCGAAATTGCTGCGAATGTTGGAAAAGGCTTACGGTGATTCAGTTTTATCAAAAATACAATCTTACCAGTGGTCAAAAGCCTGCAATAGCATCGTTCTGGAGGAGAGATCTCGACATCTGTCGCGAGTCCATTTGAATAATTTTGGTGGACATTTTGGGTACGAAACGCGTTCTTACTTGACTCGTCCCGAAAATTGAAAATTGACCGTAAACAGGTCTATTTGGACATGTTTGATTATGGTTATTCTAATCTCACATTCATGGAGAATTTCTAATTACGGATAAGGCATGGGTTTATGAGTTTGACATGCAAACTAGTCAATAATCATTGGAATAGAACCCATTTTCAGTTGATAAAACAGAATTCGCTGAAGGAGCTAAAGTTGATCAAAAAAGTGCTTACTGAAAGTGTTTCGGGGACTGTAAAAATCGTTGGCATAAATGTTCTTTTTGTCGATTATTTTGAAGGCGACAAAATAACTATTTTGCGTTTTATTTACGATTTCCGGATACTTTTTTGTCCCAATGTAAATATGGTATATCCACGAAATTTGCATAGATTGCTATCCAAAGCAACGGTATAATATTTCATAACTACAGCGCATAGCTGTCATATAAACTAACCAATAAAAATGAAGATAACGACATTTTTATATCCTTTTATACCATTAGCAATGTATAATTTTAGAAAACTAAAGCAATTGTTTGTAAAAAATACTAATTTCAGCCGATCTTTCCAAATGTTTCAACGTAAAATGTTATACTTATGTGCATTTTTATATATAGTATGTAAAATGTGGCGCTCTATAAGTATAAGTGTGTTATACATGTTTGCATGTATATTCTATACAAGTGATTTTTACTTACCATTTTCACTAATTATTTAATCAAACTTCTGCCAAATATAAATTAATCCAAATATGTAGGAGTTGAGTTGATTATCCTTGAGAGTAAACTGAAACAAAAAAACGTTGAAATCGATTGAACACAATTAATTGCGAACTTGTTATTTTTAATTTAAGGCGTCCGCATAGGAATATATCCTTAAATAATCTAACCGTTACACATATAAAACTGATTAAGTAACGTTACACACGTAATGATTACTTAATCCTTCTAAAAACACTTGAATTATTTCATTTTTTTCGCACAAAATCGGGGAATTCACAAGCAAAGCCACACATTTTTGCCACTTGTCACAACCAAGGGATAAAAAAAAAATATTTATATACATATATTAAAATATATAGATGGATAAATAGTAATACCCGTTACGCTGCGAACGACAAACGATCGATGTGTTCACGCTTCCGAATTTCGATAATCACTCAAGAGTTGTGATTTGCATCAATTAAAAATCTACCTTTCGATCAGATCGAATTAAGGCACTTATATTGGCGAATGCGCGCCGTCGCCGACTAAACAAACTAAACGACGACAGCGATGGCAACAAAACGACAACGCACGCCCTACAAATGGGGAACACCAAGTGGCAATAAGTACTGCAAGCACTTTGCATTTGTGTGTGGATGTATGAATGCGTGTGTATTTGTATGTATTTATGTGTTTATATGTGTACATGTTTATGTATGAAGGCATGTATGAGCTCTTATGTAGACACAATGTTGGCGATGAGCAGCGTGCAACAACTACAACAATTTGCTATGCTTGTGTATGCAACATGTCAGTGTATGCAACATGTCAGTGTATGCCTTGTTGTATGTGTGTGTGTGTGAGTGAGTTTGTCAACACAGGCCAAATATGTATGTACGTATGTGTTTGTATACATAATTGCTGGCAACATTCAATTCAGAAGCAATAGCGACAACAACAACATTTGTATTGCCAAAAAAGCAGCGAACAGCAAGCAACAACTACAACGAAAAGGCTTTTGCTGGCAGCCAGCGCCAGCGCGCATCACATCGAATTGGATCAACTCGAATTGAATTGAATTGGATTGGCTTTGAATTGAACTCGTTGCGACTGTGCGGCGGAACCGATCAGAGAAGTGACATGAAAACATGCAAAACCACAAACATACAGACACATATTCGAAAAAATACATAGATTTTTAGATATAATGGGCATATACATATGTATGTATGGGTGTGTGCATACATATTGAAAGTGACAATTTTTTGTTTCGTTTACAGGTGTGTCGGTGTGTGCTTTGTGCAGCACAGTCTGGCAGTCAAAAGACTTTTTGTTTTTATTTTTGCATTTTTCCAAATATTTCTAATTACGTTGGGAATTCAACGACACATCAGCACTTGCGCTGTTCAGCAATAACAACAACAATAATCGTGTTAGCAGCATCAACAAAGCGTGTGGCAGCATGCAAGCCAGGAAAGGTGACAATTTTGCTGATTTGTTGCGGCGCTTTTACTTGACACGTTTATTTTTTCGGTTTTGTTGTTGCTTAAGGCAATTTGGATTTTTTGTAATCATAAAACTCTTTCGCAGTGGACATCTGCTGCCAATATACATATGTACATCTATCACACAAATGCATACATATATATATATGCTTGTTTTTTGCTTCAAGGTAGAGTAAATGTTGCTGCAGCATGTTGCGCTCACATATGCACATATGTACAAGTCTTAGCCGACAGCAGTAAATTTTAGGTGTGTGAAATTTTTAATGCTTCACTTAAATTTTACGGCTAGTTTTACTTAATTATTATTTTCTTTTGTTTTTGTAATCGCTCTACTTACAATGGTGTTAGAAATTTGTTGCTATTTGCTTTGAAAAAAAAAAAAAAAACGTTTTGTTCGAATTGTTGAGATTAATTAGTGTATTTGATTCGCCCATCGAGCACTCGTTACAGCCCCCATAGACATGTGGTGCCTTTACGGTGCCGTTCATTAGCTTGTTTTCATTAAAAAAATTTAACAAATATACTGCGATTCTTCTTAAATTCTTTATTCATTAATTTGGCCATTACTCACTCTACATTTTTTGTTCGCCTATTTTGATTTAATTACTCTAATTGTTAGCTGCCAATCTGTTGTGGTATAATTCCTATTTTTAGTCCAGTTTTATTTTGATTTCTTGTTATGTGTCAATCAGTTATTTGCGGAATATGATCATGCATCTTCTTTCATTGCGAATTTAATGCTCAACATTTTTATAATATACGGGTTTCTTTCTTTTTCCCACTCCGATTCGTTTGCATTTCCCTTATTGAATTCTTTCGAGTTATATTTATCCAATAATGACTCAGAGATGAGGATTGTTTTTATGATTTTTCAAGGTGAATTAATATCATTTGTAATATTATTGTTTCGATGATTGTTGACTTATTTGCATTTCAAACTAATTAACCCATGCTCTCCATGAATATGGAATCAGAATTCACACAATCAAGCATGTCCTAAAAGAACAGTTTTCGATGATTTTGAAAAAAAAAAAACAAAAAAAAATCGCTTTAGAGGTACGAGTCGAGCAAGAACGCATTTCATGCCAAAAGTATTCACCAAAATCATTCCAACGGACTCGAGAGAGATGTCAAGCCCTCTTGTAATCTCTCTAAAACTTGCCTGATGATTTTAAAACCTTCCTTGCCTTGTATGCCTTCAACGATCTCTTGACCATCTTTGAAGGGTTTTTACCACTCGTAGGCTTGTGTCTTTGAAAAAACTGAATCGTTATCCATGATTCCGCAAGCGTACGAGTAAAATTAAAAATTAAAAAACAAAAAAAAAAAAAAAAAAAAATTTTCGTTATTTGTATCCATTTATCGGTTCGACTACAGATTATAGTCATGGCTCTTTTAAATATATGTATATAGAGCTATTACAACAGAAATCGTAACATGTAACACTTCTTTAAAGATTTCTAAGGCATACTCAAATTTCATATGTGTATGTACATAGAACTGTATTGCTGCGGTTTGCCAAAAGACGGCGTAAATTGATAATTATTCTATGGTTTTAATATTCGAATATGGGTTGAAAAGCTACTGTGCGTCCTTTTTAGCAAATGTTATCCAGGTATGAAATTACCGTATTTTTTTGTCTTCCACGTTCTTCCTTTTTCACAACAAAATGCGGTTTGTTGCTTGCGGTATCAAAATCAAAAAGCTAATCAAAAATATTGTATTAATTGCAAGCTATTCGAGAAATTGTCTTTAACAACTGTTTTGAGGATTAGAAAAAACGTTGATACAAGTGTATTGGGGCCAAGAGTGGTAACTTTGAGTGGCACGACATAGATTTTGAATAATAAATTAAGAACTTTAAAATTATGAATGAAGTCTTACT